>NC_056736.1:202507797-202522142 GCF_019279795.1 Protopterus annectens | reverse complement strand
TGTGGTATATAGGCCTGTTATATTGTTCGATCATTGCAGCTACAGGTCAGTCTTTGCATACTATTCATAAATGTTTGCTGCATGAACTAAGAGGTTGCTTAGGAGTGGTAGCAGTGACAGAGTTATACTTGTAAAGTGCCTTGGATGGCCCCCAACTTTACATTTGCTGAGGGCCCCCAAAATGCTAACACCGGCCCTACATGTATTAGTTTTTGTTCGTGCAAAATTAGTATTAAAACAACGTCCACATTTACACATTTGAAGTATAATATGAATTTTCTAGTACATTAATTAGGGGATGACAGAACAGACTTTTTATGTAAGATAAAAAAAGCGGAATAAAGAAATTTTATCATATCAATAGCCTAATGTGCCTGACTGCTTTACAATATCGCAGGTACAGATACAAAGAAAAGGATCAATTATTTCAGTACTTCTGATGTCAACAATTTGTATTAAGCTTTGAAAGAAAAATGTAAAGGTCTTCTGAAATTCCTAACAAAAATATGTCACTTTTAAATGTCAGTATACTTTTCAATTATTCTGTATGACCACTATGACATGGATCACATCTTTCCTATTAACAAACTGAATATAATATTTATTAAAATAGAACTACTCAGAAGGTTGCCTCACTGTACTGTCCTGAGCATGTTTAAAGTGATGATTTATATGCTGATTTACAGCATTCTAGATGCTCACAAATAATACCGAAAGAAAGATATGCCATTTGTTTAAGATTTTCTGGAGTACAGAGAAAAAAACATGTAGTATCACTGTATTATTTATAAGTAGATGCAATAAATACATTTATTAACATTCAGTTTGAACTGGAAATAAATGGTTATCATGCAGTGAAAGAAATAACTAGTTAGCATAATATATTTATTTATCTATCTACCTATATAAGTGCTGCGGGGAGAACAGTCCCCCTGCAAAAATGATGGTTTCTATTTTTTTTTTTTTTTTTTTTTTTTTTTATGATCGACCTTTTGGGTTTGATCCTCTGTTATGTGCTATGACATTTTGTTGAAATGTCATTTTCCTTTATATATATATATAACTAACTATATATACCAACTCCAGTGTTGCATGTCATTGAGGAGGGGGACAAATCACTGTTATTTGCCTTGAATACTGGTTTTTGATCAAATGGGTTTAGGTTAAATGGTCTTTCGATCAAATGAAGTAGACCCATATATATATATATATATATATATATATATATATATATATATATAGGTTCATAGGTCAGTACTAGGCTAACTGCCCTTGCGTGTCATTTTGAGCCTAGCCAATTATCCCTTGTGAGACTCAAACCCTGTGCTTTGTGTTTGTAAGGCAAACACCTTAAACCTTAGGCCACCCCCCAACCCAAAATATATATATATATAAGGTTAAGAGAGTGGCTTAATCTCTGAAGGTATGAGGGATGCTGCTACCCCATGAGCAAGAGTCCAAGAGACTTTGTGTCTTATTTCCCAGTGAGTGTAGAGTGAATAGAAGATTGAGCAGAAGATGGATACAGCAGTAGTAAAAATAATTCTTCAGGTACTATACTGACCTGTCACTGTGAAGCAAGAACCATGGGACAGAAAAAAGTTCACAACTTACTGCTTTGCCAATCTTATGTCTTTATCTATGATGGAGGAGAGATCTGAGGAGTAACCCAATATAACATATACCACAGATGAAATCTGCAGTCATTACCTTCCTTTCTAGGGTTTCTGGGTTTACATTGAGTGACAAGTGCAGATGCTCAAAATAAAAACAAACAATGAAACAAGTCAGATGATTACAATAAAACAGCAAGGCACACAGAGACTTACTAAAACCCATTTTATTAGATACTGGGAGCGCTTTCATTCAATATAATATTAAACTTCTTCAGACATAGTTAAGTTACAAACACAGCCTTAAATACAGACTAAAAGTCCACCAAAAGTTTGAAAAATGGAAATGATATATTTAAAAAGATTTTTCATAAAAAAAACTGTATACTTGAAACTATTTATACTTAAAAAAATTACCTCAAATTATTATTATCCCTATTACAACAAATTGCAACATATAATATCCCTTAACCATACATTATACAAATGTATGCTCCTTATTTCAAATTGCTCCCCAACAATGTGCAATTTTTGTCATTATGTATATGTTGGTGAGCAGGAAATAAGGGACACAAAATATAAGTTAAAAGGGTTGTCTAACTGTAATACTAAAAGTGTTGTTTATTTAGCCATTTATAAAAAAAAATGTCCCTCTTATTATGTTGAACAAACAGAGAGAGCTTTAAAGGAAAGAGTATACATACATCAGTATGCCATAAAAAAGTGAAGCTAACTAATGCACTGGTCAAACATGTCCCCACTAATCAAGATCAAGTTTTTCAATTTTTATTTATTCAGCAGGTGACAACCCTGGGGGGAGTCTATTGTCTTTGGAGTTAGAAAAGTATGAATTAATATGGCAAATCATATTTTAATATGGCAAATCATATTAAATTCTTATGCATGGCCTGGCATTAATGAATACTGCTGTATTAATAGTATTTTAAAACTTAGGGCTCTTTGTAGATAAATAAATAAGAAATTCAATAATTAATTATTTAAAAATCATAATTATTAATATAATATTAAGATTTGTTGTATGGTATGGAATGTATTTGATGACAATGTTTAGGATAGTCTCAGTGTTGTAGCTATTTATTTGAACATCATAGAATATTGGTTACAATATGTAGTTAGATTGTTTAAATATTTAATATGAATGAGAACATTGTATATGTTTTATTGTATTTCATCAAGTGCAGATGTTCTTCCAACCTGAAAGACATCAGTTCATAGTTCATATATAAGTAGTAGGCTAATTGCCCTTGTAAGCCATTTTAAGCTTAGCCAATTTTTTTTCGGAAGTGAGAATCAAACCCTGTAACTTGCGTTTGTGAGGAAAACACCTTAACCATTATGCTATATCCCATGTTGAGGTTGTTTGAAATATTGATCACTACGGTCTCTGGGCTCCGCATATGAAAGAATCCTATGCATAGCGTAGTGCACTGAGGTTCCAGGTAAGAATCAGGAAATACTTATAATGTAACATTTGTCAGCCTGCGTGTGCCTTAAAGGGTCTCAGAAACTGAGCTGTGGACTGCTGATGAAATGAGGAAAGTCTTGTCAGTTATGTTAAGCTTGCTAGTACATCGATCTACAGGACAAAATGTTTATAAGGTGGAGAGCTTGACAAATACATGGGTAGATGAATGCTTACGTGCATGAATAGATTGATATATACATGCATGGATGGAAGGATGAAGTAATAAATAGGCAAATAGATGAATCATATTATAATAGTATAGTTAATACAAGTGTAATAACATTATGCCAGGACTGTTCATTGGATCCTGATGTTTATAAAACTTAACAGAAAACTAAGAATAGTAATTTCCTTTGAATGAACTGATACTTGATTAATATTTTTAAATCGTGTAAATTGCTACAAAATCATTCTACAAATGAGGTTCCTTTGTATGTATCCAAAAATATTTTACTAAATTTTATAAAATGAAATTGTAATTGTTAATTTAGATCTACCTCACAGATAGTCTGGACCGTATAAAGACTCCACTTGTATGGCAATATGTGTGCCTGTGGCAAATTCCCAAAACTCAATTTATTCAGTTGACTATGGCAGGCATTGTTTCATGGAAGCAATCAAATGCTTGTTCCACATCCCTAATTTTTTTTCATTATCTGGCAAGGACTTCCTATGAAACACAAGCTCATACAGCGTTAATAAAAAGAGATAAACTATGTCCAACTATCAGGGGCAGCTCGTGGCATCGGACTGCCGGACTGCAGCCCCCTCAGCAAAAAACAGAAAGTACCTTTTTGTGTAGTAGTGAACTAGTGACACAGTGTATTATTTATTTATTTTTTTTGTTTACTGTATCTCCGTTCCACGACTCGGCAGGTTCCTTCCTGCCTTGGCAAGTACACGCATGCGCACTTTAACCGCCACGGGTTGCAACGGTTTTAAATAAAGACTCTTTTTTTTTGTTGTTTTTGTTGCAGCCCGGTGAGGGAATGAAGGCATCAGTGTGATGCCCAGCAGTCTATGCGGTTCCAAACCGCATAGATTTGCAAGGGGTTTGGACTGCGACGTCCGCAGGCACGTACATGACGTGCTTGGGCTAAATGCTGCTGATTGGTTGTCGCTCTCTTCCCGGGCTTTATGTGCTGGGAAAAGAATGAGAATCAAACAGTTTCAGTTGTGGACTGATTCGTGACTGAGTGTGAGTCAATCTCAATTCAAGGGAAGGAAGGATTTACCTATATAGGGTCCGGTTCGCTAAGGTAATACTAGAGAATGCTGAGAAAATGTATTAAGTGACAAAACAGTGTTAACAGTTAATCAAGGGGGGAAAGCTAGTATGAAAAATAAAGTGAAGACCAAGTGTGTGAAGAACAGAGATTTTTATGCAAAAATTATTAAAACACTTGCTGAAACTCTTAAGCTTTGAGAACTATATTTATAGTTTAAGAAAAAAAAAACAACTAAAGGAAAAATGTAAACATATTTTGAATGATGTGAAAATAAGGATTTGAGGGGAGAAAGCAGTGAAAATATCCCCCTTGATCCTGACCAGATGGGATTTTTTTTATTAAACTAAGGAGAACGTGTATATCTTTTCCACAGGGAAGCACTACAAAGGCAGTTTCTAAGTGTTCACTGGCTGGAAGTAATTCCTTTGTTTTAAGAATTCCCATTTTCCTCACATTTTTGAAACATTGGAGTTGGTATGTTTAGGTTTTCTGGATGTGCGAGACTTGCCCCTCTATGAAAGAGTACAGGTTTGGTTTTCCCCATGTAAGAAACAACTAGTTTTAGGCTTTTCATTGCACTGGGATTCTGACAAGTTGATTCAGGAAAATTCTGTCTTCAGTGCGTTAGAACTTGAAGGAACTAGTTTAGTTTAATATTTAATAGTTAACATTTTTGACTCATTGTACAGACCTCTCAACTGGCCTTATTTTCGCTTTTCAGCCCAATTTACACCTGTGTATGATGTACCTGTTTTTGAAAGTATGTACCTATTTTCAAGCTTCACACACAACCCCCCCCCCCCCATGACATTTGATTTCTGAAGCTGTCTAGTACTCAGAAAACCCAACAACATGATCGATATACTAATGGCACCACTAATTAAAATAAAGAGGGCCTACTTACATCTGCCTTTTTCAGCAGCATCACTGGTTGGATTCAAGACGCTCTCCACAAGATGCTGGAATATTTTTCCTTTTATTTACTGATAGACTTGAAGTGCGTTCAGTATCATGCACTTTTCAGCAAGTGAATACTCAACTTCTTCAGAATGCAAAACAGTGGAGCCTTCCAAAAGGCTGCCTTTAATACATCAATCAATTAACACTAATTAGAACATTTAAAAGGTCTGTTTCACTAATTAAAACAAGCATAGTGAACTGCAACCTATAAAAACAGTATGTAAAGACTAAAACAACCACCAGGGCTGGTCAATACAAAACATGCTTGATACTATATAATAACAATAAAATATTTAGAAGTTAGAATCCATCACAATATAAGTAACAACACTGATGTGAAGGTGTAAACTGTGTTTGTTACTTTTTCAATATTAATGTGCAAAATTAATACAAGTCATCCCCTATGTACAAAACCATCCCCCTTTTTTTCAACAAATCTCTACTGTTTGGAGGTTAAGCAACTTTAGAAAGTTCTAAAAATTGCAGGTTTTTTTTTTTTTTTTTTTTGAAACAACTTTAAGAAGTTAAAACACACAATAATAATAATAGGAAGTACCATGCAACTAAAAATGAAAATAAAAATAAACTTAAAAAGAAGAATTAATGTGTCTTGCTGCAAATAGGTCTACTTCCTACTTAGTTTGCACGTAATTATGCATCCAATACAAAATGTACAAGTTGTAATGTGTGCTGATATTTAGTCTTGTAAGTGCCTAAATGTATATAAAGCATCCACCTATTAATAGGCTTGACAAGGGGTGGGGGGTGAGTTTACTACCTCTCTAAGTTCTTTAACCTCAGTATACACTGAATTGAGCACATTTCATTTATGCCAGGTCTCTGGTTAGAATTAACCCTCAATTGCCAAAGGAGCTCTTTCCTTTCGAGTTTAAGTGAGTCATGACCACCCCTTCCATCACTGACCTGTTGGTCAATGGCCCTAAATTTAAACTCGTGTCCTGGATGTTCGTTAACGTGCCTTGCCAAAGCGTTGGACAGTTTATTACACCTAATGCTGTATAGGTGTTCGTAGATCCTCTCGTTTAACCTTCTGTCCGTCTTCCTATATAGAAGACCGGCAGTGACAACACTTGGCTAAGTACACTACCTGTTTACTGTTGCAATTGAGTTTATAGTTTGTTTTAAACTTCCACTCACCTATTTCAAAATTGCAGCCTTCATCAATGAACTTACAGTACTTGCACATGTTACATTTAGTCATACCTTTCCTAGTTGAAAATCCCTGTTTACTACTCTCGAGGAGTTCTTTCAAGTTGCTGCCCCTTTTGTATACTATCTTTGGTTTAATTGGGAGTTTGTGTCTCAATTCATCATCATTAGCCAGGAAGTCCCAATTTTTTAGAATGATGTTAAAGATAGCGTTGGAATCTAGGTTGAATGTGCAAGTAAAACTAGCCATGTGGTTCACCTCATTCCTTTCTCTCCCTTCATTAACCACTGTAACACTCTGGGTCGAACACCTCTCATTTAACAGTGGTACATATACCTTCAAAGTTCTTTTTGTTTTAACTTCCTCGAAAATCTCAGTGAGGAAGTCATGAGGGTAACCCCTCCTCGAAAAGAACTGAAATAAGGTTTCACATTCACTAACAAATTCCTCATCATACGTTATCATTCTAGCTGCCCTTACTAACTGACCTTTTACAACAGATTTCTTTTGATGTTTAGGGTGGCAGCTAGAAAAATAGAGGAAGGAATTAGAGTATGTCACCTTCCGATGTATCTTAGATACCCAGGTTTTCTTATTATAATCTTTCCTAAGGTCGACATCTAAATAGTCTATTCTATCCTTATTGAAGTGAAATGTGAAGGAAAGGAAGTCCGTAGAATTATTGAGGTACCTAATGAACTCTTCGATCTCAGTGTTTGTTCCATCAAACATCACAAACATATCGTCTAGGAATCGAGTGTAGAAGAGGAGCTTTGAATTGTGGTCTCCTTCATTTAGTAAATAGGATCTCTCCCAAGATGCCATGACTAAATTAGCTATGCTCCCCCCACATGGGGAACCCATGGCTATCCCAATTTTTTGATGGTATAATTCCTTCTCAAATTTGATAAAATTGTATGACAGGACCACATCAATTAACTCTCCTACCAATTGACTTTCTTCACTAGTTGCTCCCAGTGACCTTAACATGGCTGGTACCCAATCTACTGCTATATTGTGGGGAATAGAAGAGTAAAGGTCTTTCACGTCGATAGTTACAAAGAAGCAATTAGGGTGGAACCCCAAAGAATTAATAGAACTTAAAAAAGACCAGGAGTCTTTAGTGATTTGCTTTTCCATTACCACATATTTCTGTAAAATACTGTCCAAAACCTTGGCACAGGTATATGTGATACTGTTTCTCCCGTCCACCAAGGGTCTCATTGGTGGATCGTTAATGTTCTTATGGATTTTGGGGATTCCAAACAATAAAGGTGTTCTAGGTGTGATTTGTTGCATGTAACTATATGTTTCTCTATCAATACGTGCTTCAATGTATAACTCTTCTATGAAGCTTTTAATTCTGTTATGTGCTGTATTCATCTCACTGATGGATGATTTGAATAAGCTTCACCATTAAGAATTTGGTACATTCTTGCACTGTAGTCTTCACTAGTCATGATGGTAATGCCACCCCCCTTGTCCGGCTTCATTAAGCGGACAGGGGCCTCCCTAAGGAACTGTAATTCAGTTCTTTCTTCCGTTGATATGTTGTGGTTAATGTAACCATGTTTTGGATTTTGTCTCTTCAAGTTCCTCAAATCTAGTTCCATTGCTCTCTCAAAGATTACCAGCGTGGGGTGTAATGGAGGGTTAAAAACGCTGGATACATAAAATTGAGACTTCCTGTTTAAATCGTTGCCCATAAGGTGTAGCAAGTTGAGTTTCCTCGTGAACAGTTTCAAGTCTATTAAAGTACTAGCCAGGTCAAAGTGGCAGGAAGGTACAAAAGTATGTCCTCTGGATAAAAGATCGACCGTCTCACTACTAATGTTGTAGTGGGTGTAATTGAACACCTTAAAGTCACCACTCTTATTTAATAGTATCCTACAGCCCTGGTCAAAAAGTTCCGGGGGGTCCTCATTTTGTGTTGGAATTACCACCTCTTCCTCCTGGCCCCCCTCCTTTTGTTGTTGTTCTGCGTAACTATCGACGTGAAAGACCTTTACTCTTCTATTCCCCACAATATAGCAGTAGATTGGGTACCAGCCATGTTAAGGTCACTGGGAGCAACTAGTGAAGAAAGTCAATTGGTAGGAGAGTTAATTGATGTGGTCCTGTCATACAATTTTATCAAATTTGAGAAGGAATTATACCATCAAAAAGTTGGGATAGCCATGGGTTCCCCATGTGGGGGGAGCATAGCTAATTTAGTCATGGCATCTTGGGAGAGATCCTATTTACTAAATGAAGGAGACCACAATTCAAAGCTCCTCTTCTACACACGATTCCTAGACGATATGTTTGTGATGTTTGATGGAACAAACACTGAGATCGAAGAGTTCATTAGGTACCTCAATAATTCTACGGACTTCCTTTCCTTCACATTTCACTTCAATAAGGATAGAATAGACTATTTAGATGTCGACCTTAGGAAAGATTATAATAAGAAAACCTGGGTATCTAAGATACATCAGAAGGTGACATACTCTAATTCCTTCCTCTATTTTTCTAGCTGCCACCCTAAACATCAAAAGAAATCTGTTGTAAAAGGTCAGTTAGTAAGGGCAGCTAGAATGATAACGTATGATGAGGAATTTGTTAGTGAATGTGAAACCTTATTTCAGTTCTTTTCGAGGAGGGGTTACCCTCATGACTTCCTCACTGAGATTTTTGAGGAAGTTAAAACAAAAAGAACCTTGAAGGTATATGTACCACTGTTAAATGAGAGGTGTTCGACCCAGAGTGTTACAGTGGTTAATGAAGGGAGAGAAAGGAATGAGGTGAACCACATGGCTAGTTTTACTTGCACATTCAACCTAGATTCCAACGCTATCTTTAACATCATTCTAAAAAATTGGGACTTCCTGGCTAATGATGATGAATTGAGACACAAACTCCCAATTAAACCAAAGATAGTATACAAAAGGGGCAGCAACTTGAAAGAACTCCTCGAGAGTAGTAAACAGGGATTTTCAACTAGGAAAGGTATGACTAAATGTAACATGTGCAAGTACTGTAAGTTTATTGATGAAGGCTGCAATTTTGAAATAGGTGAGTGGAAGTTTAAAACAAACTATAAACTCAATTGCAACAGTAAACAGGTAGTGTACTTAGCCAAGTGTTGTCACTGCCGGTCTTCTATATAGGGAAGACGGACAGAAGGTTAAACGAGAGGATCTACGAACACCTATACAGCATTAGGTGTAATAAACTGTCCAACGCTTTGGCAAGGCACGTTAACGAACATCCAGGACACGAGTTTAAATTTAGGGCCATTGACCAACAGGTCAGTGATGGAAGGGGTGGTCATGACTCACTTAAACTCGAAAGGAAAGAGCTCCTTTGGCAATTGAGGGTTAATTCTAACCAGAGACCTGGCATAAATGAAATGTGCTCAATTCAGTGTATACTGAGGTTAAAGAACTTAGAGAGGTAGTAAACTCACCCCCCACCCCTTGTCAAGCCTATTAATAGGTGGATGCTTTATATACATTTAGGCACTTACAAGACTAAATATCAGCACACATTACAACTTGTACATTTTGTATTGGATGCATAATTACGTGCAAACTAAGTAGGAAGTAGACCTATTTGCAGCAAGACACATTACTTCTTCTTTTTAAGTTTATTTTTATTTTCATTTTTTAGTTGCATGGTACTTCCTATTATTATTATTGTGTGTTTTAACTTCTTAAAGTTGTTTCAAAAAAAAAAAAAAAAAAAAAAAAAAACCTGCAATTTTTAGAACTTTCTAAAGTTGCTTAACCTCCAAACAGTAGAGATTTGTTGAAAAAAAGGGGGATGGTTTTGTACATAGGGGATGACTTGTATTAATTTTGCACATTAATATTGAAAAAGTAACAAACACAGTTTACACCTTCACATCAGTGTTGTTACTTATATTGTGATGGATTCTAACTTCTAAATATTTTATTGTTATTATATAGTATCAAGCATGTTTTGTATTGACCAGCCCTGGTGGTTGTTTTAGTCTTTACATACTGTTTTTATAGGTTGCAGTTCACTATGCTTGTTTTAATTAGTGAAACAGACCTTTTAAATGTTCTAATTAGTGTTAATTGATTGATGTATTAAAGGCAGCCTTTTGGAAGGCTCCACTGTTTTGCATTCTGAAGAAGTTGAGTATTCACTTGCTGAAAAGTGCATGATACTGAACGCACTTCAAGTCTATCAGTAAATAAAAGGAAAAATATTCCAGCATCTTGTGGAGAGCGTCTTGAATCCAACCAGTGAGTTTTTGGTTTCTTTTTCGTTCATCGGAGGTTTTTCAGCAGCATACCAGGTCACTAAAGGAGCTGATTGCTGGTTTTCTCGTTTGGGCTGAGCTGATCACTGGTTCTCGTTTGGGCTGATCGCTGGTTGGAGGTCACTGATCTAGTTGTTTACTTTGGCTGGTAGGAGTGTGTGTGAAGGAGCTGATCGCTGGTTTAGTTTGGCTGGTAGGAGTGTGTGTGTGTAATTCCCCAGTTACTATATACTGGTAGCTAGAGACAACAAATGGTGGTGGGTAGAGATACCCAGGCTTGAACCCTGTACCTTGTATGCAGGTGTTAAGGACCTGAATTTCCTACCCACCACCATTTATAAAAGAAAATTGCAGATTTTTGCCTCCTATTTGATCTGATCTGTTCCTCATAATATCTGTGGTTTCTAAATGTTGCAATGCTTGATATTTGATGGGGCAGTGGTAGCATTATTACCTCACAGCTGCAGGTTCTCAGGTTTGATTCTTTGCTGGGGTGCCTTCTGTGTGGGGTCTGCATCGTCTCCCTGTGTTTGTGTGGGTTTGCTTTTGTGTCCTCCCATGTTACAGACATGTCTGCATTATTTCTTCCGGGGCCTCTGCTGAAAATTGTTTTTTTTTTGTTCCAAGTCAGATTGTCCTGATTAACAAATGTTAAATAAAATTGACAGGCATTTGAATTTCAGACTTCAGGTTTCTGAATGTTTAATTCCTTACAGATTTGATGGTGCAGTGGTAGCATTGTTGCCTCACAGCTATAGGTTTTCTCCTTTGATTCTTGGCTGGGGTGCCTTCTGTGTGGAGTCTGCATCCCATCCCTGTGTCTGTGTGGATTTGCTCTGGTGTCCTGCCATTTTACAAAGACATGTGTCTGCAGTATTTCTCCCTGGGCATCTGCTGAAAATTGTTTTGTTCCGTCAGAAGTAAAATTGACAGGCATTTGAATTTCAGACTTCATATTCTTCAGAAAATACATAGTAACACAACCTTTTATTCTAGCAATTTGCTAAGTTTATAAGATGAATATTTGAAATTTGTCCTTATTTTTTGGACTGTATTACCCCATTATTGGCTTTGTCCAGGTTTTTTGTGCTAAGGTTGACAACTGTGGCAAGAACTGAATTCACTGAATATGTCTGAGGGCTGTATTCCCTCATTACTGGGTTTGTCCAGGTGTTTTGTGCTAAGAGGTTGACAGCTATGGTGAGAACTGAATTCATTAAATGATAGCCATTTAAATTCCAGTCTTCCTCTCTTTCACAAAGCAGCTGATTTGGCGTAGTGGTATGTTGCTCTGACTGTTTTGCACAGGGACCTTGGCAGTAAAATGCATGGTGGTAACACAGCATTTTTCTTTCACAAAGCAGGTGATTTGGCATAGTGGTATGTTGCTCTGACTCTTTTGCACAGGGACCTTGGCAGTAAAATGTATGATGGTAACACAGCATTTTATTCTAGCAACTTTCCAAGATTATACAAGCAATGTTTAATGTGTCCCTGGTTTTTGGCCTTTTGACCCCCCCCTATAAATTTGGCTTTTTCCAGATTTCTTGTGCTGCGAAGTTGAGATGCAGTTGAGTATTGAGTAGATTTTACAAGGAGCTGAGAGCTGCAGGTGAAGAGAAGTTTAGTGCTGCTTATGCTGAGTCAGCAATACCACTATGCCAACCTGTGTACTTGCTTTTGATGCAGAAGGTTGTTGGTTCTACTCCCACAAGGGGTGAATGCTGTCGTACTGAAAAAGTTAAGATACTAACTATGAGCCTGTTATCAGTTTGCCATCCATTTCCTATTGCAATATTACTAGCTTATCATTTTAATGTATTGTAGGCAATTTATTCCTCAGGGGCATCAGACACTTTATTTTTCAATGAAACCATGAAATATAAAGGTGCTTGCTAGCAGCAACCTCTTCATTAGTCACAAATGTATTTAATGTGGAATTATTTAGATGACTTTTTTTATTTCAGAGATTTTGCATATTTACTGATAATGGTGGACTGTAGAATTGTGCATGTTTACTGATAATGGTGGATTGTAGAAGTTTGAGTAGACTTCTATGATGGAAATGTTCTGAATTGGGCAGTTTTGTCATTATTGGTGCATGCGTTTTGTTTCATTGTTTACTGGAAAAATGTTCAAAACAATAGGAAGGTGTATCAAAGACCACATGTATGTTTCATATGCAAGGGACCTATGATTTGAAAACAGCCCAGAATTAATCTTTATCTGCCACTGGTAAAATGTATTTTCTTTGAATGTGAAGAATGTGGGTTTCAATGCTGTTTCAATGAATGTGAGTTTCAAGGGCAGAGAAGTTTTAATGCTAAGTTTGTTTAGCAGATGTCTTAGTGTTTTGTGCTGTAAAATGCAAAATAAAACTTTCAAATGAAGTCCAAATCATCATAGAAGTAAATCAGTATGCACATTAGGGTTTATGGTAAATGGAGTGAAATAGCCAAGTAATGGATCATTGGAATGGCTGCAGGGGGATGCTCCATTCGACCATGATTTTGTGAGGGGGAAGGGCGGCAAACTTAGACAGCCCCAGCTGAACTATACCTCTCAGCTGTCCAGATTTTCAAAGAATGAATAGATTTTTGCTTCTTATTTTTGGTTTGTTCCTCATAAAATTTGTGGTTTTCTGGCAAATCATTTAGGAATTAAGTCACTAATGACACACTGAGTTTCAGACTTCATAACCTTCAGAAAAATGCATGCTAAAGTAAGACCTGTTGTTCTGTCATCTGTCTCTGTTTATACTAGAGCAATTTTTAGTATTGTTTATATGTTCCCCCAATATATTTGGCCTTGTCCAGATTTATTGCATTAACAGGTTGAGAGGTACATGCAAATAAATTGCTTTATAGAATTAGGCATAACCAAACGTCTCAACTGTCTCTTATTTTGGCTCAAATAATAATCCCTCCGCAAAATAGCAATTTTGGAAGAAAACATGGAGGGTTTACAATTAAGAAATAACTGTAATAATTAGAGTTATAGATTACTTTTATTTCAGAAATGCATGTAGATTATTTTATTTTGTCAGCTGCTCAAGTTAGCAGTACTAATATTAAAGTGTCCCTTCTTTGATAGGTTCCCAGCTGTATTGTGTGGCTATTTTGTATTTTTACATCACATTTTTAGTCCATTTTTCATAAAATTGTGTTTTTTTTTTTTTTTGCAAATTAGTGACAAATCATTAAAGACTGAAGTTAGAAAATAATGACAGACATTTGAGTTTCAGATTTCATACCATTCAGAAAATTCATACTAATGCAAGATCTATTCTATTATCTTTCTAAGTTTATAAGAGCAATATTTTTAAAAATTGTCCTTATTTTTGGGCCTTTGTCCCACTTCTTTGTATGGCTTTGTCCAGATTTCTTGCTCTGAGGTTGAGAGGTATGACAAATGTGTCAGGGTCATCACAGTCAGCCAGAGACATTTCAAATTGTGACATACTTGTTGCACCCCACTCCCCCATGTAGTGACTCTGGATGTGTTGAAGCAAGGCAAGGAGTAGTTATGCAGTATAAATGTGCAGAGTATCCCCCCATCCAAGGTAGACACAAGTACTAGAGTGGCTTTTCATCTGTCCTTGATTTTTGCAGAATGG
>NC_056736.1:202397797-202502797 GCF_019279795.1 Protopterus annectens | reverse complement strand
CCCGGTCAACAAATATACATAAATAAATAAATAAATAAATAATATTATTTCATGATTTACTCAGCCTGAACATAGACATATGGTTCATTTCAAATATACAATGGATAAAGCTGAGTTTCACAGCAGTTAAACTTTTTCTGAATTGCTCCACCATCTTGTTTGGCATCATTATCTTACACAGTTTCTCTCTATATGGAAATTAACATATAGCATGATTGGCCATACTATTTAGGTTTGTCACATCATGCGGCCTGGCTTTATGACTTGCACACACCCTGCACGTGGCTACTCATAATGCAGTTTTGTATAGTGATGTTGTAGTTTTTTTTTTTTTAACTGTTTAAATGTTGTTGATATTCATAGATAATGAAGTTGGCAGAATGAGAGTGCCACATATATAATCAGAAAATTATTCAGCAGTGGATAGCACTTGCATAATAAACAAATGACCATGTAAAAAAGAAAGATGCAATGCCTCACATGACCAACATGATGGAAGTCACAGATAAGACAAGTCAGGCAGGTCAAGTCAATGTATGGTCTTGCATGCAATGTAGTAACATATAGTGGTACATGCCACATGGATGTCACAAGAAAGATAGCACAGTTAAGCATAACTGCCAGCAGTAGGAGCAATATGCATATGCACAGTGCAGTGGCAACTCTCTTTACTATATAAATAGGGATTAATAAGGAAGAGAGGAAATTAGGAATGTGGGAAAGAGTAAGAAGAGGTAAACACAACAGAAGAATTATAAGGTATGAAAAGTGTGTGGAAGGAAGGGCATTTTTTTGGGGAAAAGATTTATTTTTTAAGTTGTCTAAAAAGAGAGCATGTGGGGAAGGTTTTGCGAGATGACTATGGATGGTGCAGAGTGAAGTAGAGGTAGATGGGCAGGCAAACAGACAAACATGAAATAAAGACCTAGGCAGATGAGGGTGGTATACACATAAAAGGTGAAGAAAACGGTGGATGGTGACATACATACAAAAGAATGGACAATTAACAAAGAATGTAGAATGATGCATAAATGAGACAACAGAGCTTAATTAGACAGGATGGGCCTTTGCCATGGCTGGCTGCTAGTCTGGTCTAAAGGGCAACAAACTTAGGCATCATTCACCTGGGTGGCAGCTAATATAGACCACTTATTCCTACAAAGGACAAAGGGATTGGGTCTGCTTATTATGCACGTGCATCAGTCTCACCAAAAGGCACTTAATGCTCATAATGCAAGTTTTAAGCTGCAGCTTCACATCAGCAGTGCAGTCTCAAAACCACATAGCAGAAGGCACTGAGAAGTCAATACAGTGGGAAATGTTGAATCATCCTGGTCACCTGCAGCAAGGAACCTTCAAGACACTGCTTAGAGGCAGGCAGAGCAGCCACTGACAGCCCAGTAACAAACGCAGCATCTCTGATTTTTTTCGAGTCCTGGAGAAGTGGTTTATTCTTATAATTCCATTGACTGAAATGCAGTCATAGAGCAGACACTGAGGTGAAATTATAAACAGGTTCAGAGTGAGAAGAAACTATGATTGGGCCCCTGAGCCTGGCTGTAATCAAATGAAGAAAGGCTAAATAATGATTCTTCCCTGGACAAAGACCATGGTATTACTGTATGTAATTTTTTTTCCTTAAAGGGCCACAATTGACAAATGATGAAAAAAAAAACATATATTTTTAGCTTGCCATAAATTTCTGTAACTCCCAAAGCAACTTGTAGCAAAATAAGTGCTCATTCCTAATTTTATTTTTTTTATCCATCTCTACCCTTATGTGGGCCGACATCTTGATTTCTTTGGAAACCTAAATCTGTCCCATAATGCACTATAAGAGTGCAGATTCTGAGAAAAAGTAGCCCTACCATTTCTTGAAAGACTAGACTTCCGTTCACATAAGAGTGCAACATCTGAAAAAAAAATAGCCAAGTTTGAGAGTATGCAGATCATGTGTCATTGATTGGTCTGCACTGAGTTTTACAAATGTTGTCCCAACTGATGCACTACACATTCTGTGAAAGAAGCTTGCAAAAGTGTCAAAAATTGCTGAGATTAAAAAAGACTTTTTACAAAGAGTAGTTTTGCAAATATCAAGTCCTTGCCAAGTTACTTCTCTTATCTCTCCTCCTTCAATGACCTAGAGTCTCACATTGCCAGCTTGGCTAAATTCACCTAATTCATCAATTTTGCATGACACTAGATATCAAAGAAATCAAATATGATTTAAGAGCATCCCATATATAAGCTTCTGATATCTCTTTTGTATTATTAAATTCTAAGTAAATTTAAATCTCTTTATAAAAAATTATTTAAAATCTTTCATATTTGTAATATATGTCAGTATTATCATGATCTGAGATTGGGCATTAAATTATTTTAACTTTATCTAAATTTATAACTAAATCATTTGAGACAAAAACGCTAGCAATTGTAGACTGGGTACCATATCTATTTGAGAAATGAGTAAAGCAAAGAGAATATTTAACTAAAAATTCATACCCCTCTGGGTATTCCAGTTTCCTTCCATCTCATAAAAAATGGTCAAATAGGTACAGTACATTTTCTAATGCATTGCATTCACCTTGACGTTTGGACAAGCTATTGCTAAGAATCATTAATGGACTGCTTGGCTTAACAAGCTAAAAAGTGGCCAACGAAAATGTGAAATGGAAAACATTCCCTTTCAAACAAAATCAGTTTAGCATATGTGAAACCACATCTAAGACAGCAGTTTTGTGAGATAATGCAATACATTTCAGCAATAAAATAATTATCACTAGCAGCGTTTATATCACATTATCAAAAGATGAAAATAGTGAATGCTATTTCATCAAACATAAAATATCTAAACCACATAATATCGAATATTCAGAACAGCAAATTTTTTCCTTGGGAAAAAATTTGCTATTTCAAAACATACACACAACACAAGTACACCTTAAAAACATCAATACACACAAAATGCACATATAATCCTACAACTAACCCTACACTAAACTGGACATACACTACTATCTATCCACTTACCTTAACCCAAACCCTCTCCCTAAGGTCCGTCGCTATCGCACGCTCACCTAACCCGTGCCCTAACCCTAACTCACTTAACCCGCCCCTAACCCTAATTCACCTAACCCACGCCCAAACCCTAACTCACCTAACCCGCACCCTAAACCTAACTCACCTAACCTGTGCCCTAATCCTAACAACCACACAATCGCACACTTACCTGAACCCAACCCGTAAATCTCCACCACAGCGCTGAAAATAGCAAAGCCACAGAACCGGCCAACTGAATTCTTTCCCTAGGAAAGAATTTGGTGTTCTGCACCTTCGCTATTTTTAGAGTTCAATCAAAACGGGTCGATATTACAACATTCAAAGTTTTAAAACTTTGATGTTCTGATATAGACCCCACTAGCAGACTCCATAACATTTAGCAAACCAAATCACTGTCCACACAACCTATTTCTCATTTGGATTTCTAAAGGATCACCTTTTCCTAAATATTTCCTTTCAGAATTTTATAATCATCCTTAATTCTTTTAAACTGTATCTGTAAACTCCCATTCTTCAGTAATCACATTCTTTCCACTCTTTCTCTTAAATAAACAAACAAAAAAAAATCAATCTGAAACACTGACAAATTAATTTTTGAACTACCTGATCATAGTCCACATGAGTCAGATAACATCTGAATGAGATTTATTATACTACATACGTGTCCTATATGGGAACCTCCTTGCCACATTTTTAATGCATTGTTTATACAAAACATCTTGGGGACATTTTGTTGGATTTTGGCTTCAGTGGAGGACAAGGGTAAGCAGGCCGTAGGTAAAAAGCTGTCTGTACAGAACAAATGTGCATCTATAGAGCTAAGACAAATCAGGATATAATATATCAGTTGATACAAGTTCTTATTTACTACGGTTTCCCTATGTTCCTTAAAACAAAGAATAGAGTCAAGAAGTAAGCTTAGGCATTTTTGTTGAGGAACACTGTGATGTTCCCACACTTGGCCAGTAATTAAGGAGCCTGAGTCCTCACCAATGACACTGGGCAGAGATGTTCATTTGGAATAGAAATGGATAAACTAAGTATTTCCAGATGCAGTTCTTTGTACCAAGTACAATTTCCCTTAAGAGCACACAGGGAACACACTCAGCCCAGGGTCTGGATTTCTCTGTATCTGTCTCCCACTGGGTCCCTAGCAAGACACCCCACTGGTACAGCTGTAAGGTTAGGTCCTTAGACAAATGTCTAGGCCAAGTCCTCCAGCACCCTCTCTCTGAAACCAGTACTTTGTGTTACTGCTCTAAGTAGCTGACAAACACAATCTTTGAGATTTGATTTTTCATACACACATAACTGGAAAAGGCTGGCACAGATTTACCTGCTGTGGCCCCTTCTGCCCAGAGAATATGTAGTTATCACTTCCAGCAGACACTCCACAGTCAGCTACTCTATGGTCTTAACAAAGGATGTTCAATTATACTGTGTAATAATACTAATACAAATGGCAGAAATTGATCCAGAGAGCTAGGCCTTCTGGTGTAGCCCACACAGTGTCACCAAATAAATATAAGCACTCTCAAAGGTTAAATACTTTCTAAAAGGACCAGCCATAAGTAATAAATATATTTAATAATAAATAATAAAAGAACATGGAAATACTGAATATGTATTTACAGTAAACCACAGAGTTCAAATCACAGGAAATATTGAAAATAACATTGATGGACAGACTCAGGAAAATAAAGAAAAACAATATCCAAACTAAGCTTCACTTTATTTTTTCTGACTGAGTCTAGGAGAATTACTATTCCCTACTTACTTAATAGAGCAAGGCAGATAATGTGGTGAATGGTCCTTCTTGTTGTCAGGCCCAAGACAGAATACTCAATTCGGAGAGATTTCTCTTTGTAATATCTAAAATGTTCATGATGGCTGGCAGAATGACCTCATCTTGTCAACTGACTCTAGGTTCTTATACTATTCCCCTTTGAAGCTTGAGACAGGATGTTAGTGTAAATGTGATAAGAAGCATATCTAAAGTTTTGCTAATGTTTATGGCAGTGCCTGGGGCTTTCCCTCTTTTTACTGAGTTAATGAACAAAGGCTTCTTTCAGACATGCCATCTCTGGTCCTATTTAGAGCTGTGAGATAAGCACTTCCATGGCCCAACAGGTGGCCCAATTAATAGTGTTTTTCTTAAAGTAATAAGTAAGCTCGCTGTTTAGCCCCCTTCTCTTCCAGTGTCCTTTGCTAACATATATACATACAGTCTCACATGTGTATTCCTTCTCTGTCCAGCAGGATCCAGTGTTGATATTTTTTTTTATTTATACTAGCAACTTTACAAACACATTTTGACATTCAAATGTCACACAGTTCTAATAAATTTGTAACATAAGCATCTGTACAAATTACAACAAAAATAATCCCCAAGGAATAAACTGTGCTTAAAGAACCAAAACAGACTATCAGTAATACAATAAAGCACAGATACACAGCCACCAGTATTTAATAAAAAACGTTATAATCACTAAAAGGTAAGCGCTTTCACACTTAAAATCATACTTCTTCAGACAATAAAGACAATCAAAGCAACATCACAATTTATACATAAGCAATTAACCATCTGTGTAAATGATTTATGACTTCAATTGCTTAAAGCTTCAATTAATTAAAACTTAATTCATTTAAAGAGACTATGTGCCTTTAAAACAGGCTTAATGGATACTTTCCCATTTAAGCCAGGGAATTTATTGGCTTGTATCTTTATTATCCACTGTAGCTCCTTACTTTCTGTGAAGTTACTTACATCTCCACCCCCTACTATTTATTTGAACCAAGTCAATTGCCCTAAAGGTAAAAGAATGTTGCATTCCCCTTTCAATAAAGTGCTTAGCAAGTGCGTTCCGTGTATCACCCTTATTCATACAATAAGAGTGTTCCCTCATTCGCTTCATCAGGGACCTGTTGGTTTTACCAATATAGAAACACGGACAAGCCTTACACCAAGCTAAATAAACTAAATGTCTTGTTCGACAGCTCGGAAATTAAACTTAAACTCATAGTCTGATACATGATGTATAAACAATGATGAACTATTAATCAAAATACAAAAATTACAGCTGTTGTATCTATATGTACCACAGTCTGCAATGGATGATTCTATATTTTTAATTTCTGTTTTCTTTGTAGCACAGTTGCCTTTTCAGCAACTTCTTATTTTTGAAAACAGCATTAGGCTGTGCCCCCACCACTTTCTTTATATCATTATCTATATGCAAGATAGACCAATTAGACCATACAATATTCAATATTCCTGTCACATCGCTTGTATACTGTATAGAAAGGGGAATATGTTTTTTTTATGAGCTCTAGCTGTTAAGGAGATATCCTGCAGTAGTTGTTCATTAAAATAAGCTCTACACTTTCCTTGTCTATGTCTTATACACTCATCAAGATTAATGTCTATTTCAGCTTTTATATATCCCCTGGAGCCAAGTTCTTGTCTAAACCTATCCACATCATGTCTAGATTTTTCATCATTATTATTCAGTCTGGAGATCCGCATCCCTCACCCTTCATGATGTTCTGAAAAATATAGTGTGGGTGCATACTGTCTCACTGTAGCAATGTGTGACTCCAACAGGGCTTTCTATACAAGGTTGTATGAATCTTCTTTAAATCATCCTTGTGTATAGAAACATCTAAAAAATCTATGCTCACATTAGAGAAATTATATGTAAAGCATAGATAATCAGTAGTGGTATTTAGATGGTTAACAAAATTGAGCAAATCAAGTTCAGAACCATCCCATAACAGAAAAAGATCATCTACAAATCTGCAGTAAAATTTCACCAATTGATACTGGTTTAAAACATATAATCTCTCCCACTGGGCCATAACTACGTTGTTGTAGCTATTGGCCCAAGGGGTGCCCATAGCTACGCAAACTTGTTGTAGATAAAACTGTTCCTCAAATAAAAAGATATTATCAAGGACAGTCTCAAGAAACATACAAATCAAATCTACATCCTTGGCATCATAGCTATGATTATTCTTTAAAAAATCATGAACCATCAGTATTCCTTGTTGATGAGGAATAGCCGTGAATAAAGAAACCACATCCATTGTAACTAGCAATATGTTGTCATGTATATCATTCATTATACTGAAATCATATAGGGTTTGTAAAAACTGTTTAGTATCATTTAATACCTGTGTCTCACCAACCAAAGCTGGCTTTAGCTTCTTATCTATGAAAATAGAAAAAGGCTCAGTGAGCCAACCAATGCCAGAAACCACCGGTCTCAGTGGTGGGGTAGAGGCATTTTTATGGATTTTTGGTAAGCCCTTAAACACCGGGATTAAAGGCATATCTGCAGTTAAATAATCAAAAAACTCTTTAGAGATCAAACTACTGCTTAAACAATCACCAAAGCAGTGTTAACCTTTTCACAAAGACGTTCCACAAACTCCTGATCTATTTTCAAATAAACATAATTTTCAGTCAACATAGCTTTAATCGTTAAGTAATATTCATGATCCATGAGAACAATCCCACCCCCTTTATCAGCATCACCTTGAAGCCTGCCTCCACCATAAAGTTATTCCTTGTGGTTTACATGTCCTGAATATGCCGACTTATGGTGAGACATATCCTTCTTTATTATATAAGTGGCAGCAGTTGAACATGGGATGTAGTTTTAACTACATTCGTTTAACTTTTGGAGTTTTTTAAACCTGTTGAGGCTGAGCTACTTGAACAGATTAATAGGTGATATGCTGATCTTGTTCAGCGTTTTCGTGAGAATTCTCTGGTTAAACTAGACACTGTAGTTGACAACATCTGTTCGTATGAACAGTGTTTAAAACTACAGAAGCAGCAAAAACTTAACAGAGATGTGGCTGATTTTCGGAATGGTAGTGTCCTTGTTTGGCCACAAGATATACAACACGATAATAACAATATTACTGCTGTTAGTGATGCAAGTAATGAGTTTATAGTGATTCAAAATGGGCACAATGGGGATGCTTCTAATAATGTGACCAACCCTATAAAAGCCGGCCAGAAAAAATTAGTGCTATTTATTGTAAATCACACCTTCAGCTAGGAAGATGCCTAGCCTTCCTCAGACAAACAGCTGAAATGCTGTGAACAGTTCCTTTTTATCTGCACAAATTAATGATCTCATCAATTAATTAAAGTGGTTAGTTACCCTAACAGCACACTAGCACAGCCTACTATTGTAAAGTAAATTAAAATAGAATATATTAACAATTCAGAAGATAAAAAACAAGTACAAAAAGTATCTAGCTTTATACCGAAAAACAGGTTTTATATGTAGATACAAAAACCTGTATTAATGTAAATAACCCAAACGAAAATGTGTATATATACTCTGCTTAAGACGATAAATCTATACCATAAAAATTAAAAATTAAATATTTATTGGTTTTCCAACAGATGTCATATACATTTAAAATTAATAGTTAAACAAACACTACTTTGACAATGCCTCACCTGAAAAGCCTGGTCATACTACCGTATTGTGAGCTTTTAATAATTCTGTTGCGTTATGTTGTTATCTATCCAAAGTTAAAAGCTTCAGCAGGCTTTTAATGGATACACTATCGTTTATCCCTAGAAGCATGTGAGCCCTTGTTCTGATTTGCCATTTTAATTCATCTTTTTCAAGCAAAATTTGCAAAGGTCCCCCTCAAGTATTTTCAATCCTCTGTTGTAATACTGTAAACTTAAAGGAGTGACCAGGAAATTCAGAGCAATGTTTAGCTAGTGCGTTGTTAAAATCTTTTTTATTTATTGCATAACAATGTTCGTATATTCGTTGTCTAAAACGTCGCTCGGTCTTCCCGATATAAAAAGCATAGCAGGAACTGCATAATGCAGCATAAGTCACACCTTTAGTTTCACAGTTGTATTTTCCAGTTATTTTATATGTTTTGTGGTTCATGAGCACCTGATTACCCACAAAAATGTGTTTACATTGTGAACATGAGCCACATTTAAACATTCCATTAATTCTCCCAGTAAAAATCTTACTATTGCTGTTACTTTCTAGAAGGGCCTTAAGATTATGGCCACGTCTATATGTTATTCTGGGATTGGAACCCAAAATTATAGATAGTGTATCATCATTCTTAATGAGGTACCAGTTTTTATTTACTACCTTTTTAATGGACCAAAAATCCAAAGAAAAAGTGTACAGAAAACTAGTTTGATAACTTAAAGAACCAGCATTTTTATCTAAAGGTTCGTCAGGTGACCTAGCTTGTGCATTTAAATCTGAACAAGATGACACACAAACCTGTCCCTTTAATAAAGGAATAAAATGACCAGCATAACGCTTAAAGACCACTTCATCTTTTATGTTATTGTTTAATGCTCTCGGATAACCTCTTTTAGTGAACATGTCACAAAGATGGTCACATTCAGACTCAAAGTCTGTGTCATCCGAAATCATGCGGCCAGCCCTCACCATCTGCCCTTTGACCACCGCTCTCTTTTGCTGATAATGGTGGTTACTAGTAAAATGAAGGAAACTATTTGAATAAGTCGGTTTCCTGTATATAGAACGTTTGTATCTACTATTGTTTGTATCATTGACCAATCAGATGTCCAAATAATTGATTGCAGTTATACCTATGTTGTAGGTAAATTTCAGAAAACTTGTGGTCTTACTAATGTTGTCAATAAAAGTTGGTATAGTAGACAACTCTCCATTCCAAATACAAAACATGTCGTCCTGGTATCTAGTGTACCAGGTGACATTGTTTTGAAATAATTGCTCCTTAAACAACCAGTTGTTTTCCCAGTAAGCCATAGTGGCATTGGTGAAACTAGCGCCACATGGGGAACCCATGGCCACACCAGATTTTTGCAGGTAAAAACTACCTTCAAACATCATGAAATTGTTCGTTAGAACTATTTCAAGAAAAGTCTCAATTAAGTAAATAATATCATCATTTGCTTTTTTACTATGCAAAAATTCCCTTACCCATTGTATACCTAAATCCTGAGGAATCGCCGTGCATAGGTCTTTAACATCTATAGTTAAAAAGTAGACATCAGGTTGGTGTTCCAAGGAATTAATATGGGTAAGAAATCTCCACGAGTCTTTGCAAATCTGTGGTTCAGTTTCAATAAGTGGCTTCAACAAACTGTCAACATATTTTGCACATGCATATGTAATTGAGCCACGGCCATCAACTATTGGTCTAAAAGGGGGGGACTTCATGTCCTTGTGAATCTTAGGACAACCAAATAATACAGGTATTTTAGGAGCTATCATGTTTAAAAACTGATGGAGGTCAATGTCTATGGAACCCTCCAAGAATAAATCCTCCAAAGTTGACCTAATTTTCTTATAAGCTATGTTGACCTCATTAATAGTTACCTGAATGTAATTGGGAGTGTTTACGTGTTCCATCAATTTATCTACATATAGACAATGATCCATAAACACCAAGCCACCCCCCCCCTTGTCGGGTTTCATGACTCTTGTGTTACAATCTTTAAGAAGTTGGATAAATCCATGTCCCATCACAGATACATTATATTGAACTGGACGGAACGTGTGTATACGCTTTTCTTTAATGGCCCAAAAATCAATTTCACACATTTTCTCAAAGGTGCTTAAACCTGGATGTAATGGGGGATTAAACACACTAGAGACTCTTAAGGTTTTAATCATACTGGGCAAAGGGCCCATTAATAATTGGAGATTAAGTTTACGGGTGAACAATTTTAAGTCCATTAAAGTTCTAGTAATATCAAAGGACTTCGCAGGAACGAAGGACAGCCCCTTCGATAAAAAGTCAACCATGTCCTGTTGAACATCCAAAGAAGTGTAGTTATATATAATAAAGTCACCTTCACTACTCAAATGGAAAGAAGGCATTTGTTCTATAACTGTGATGGGGACTATCTCCTCCTTTGCCTTCTCTTGTTCCTCAGTTGTTGATAATTGGGGTTGGACTGCCGGTTGCTCTGTCGGGTATTGGGATGAGCCTGAAAACCCTGTTGGTTCTGATCTTGTTGTCTATTTAAGGTATTGGGCTGTTCCCTTTCATTATTTTGCATAGGCCCTTTGTTGCCTCACTGGTTATTACTGTTGGTTAAGAGTCTCTCGCTTCTCCTTAGTGGTTGACCATGTCCTTCCTCATTCACAAAGCTGTTATTATTTTGGTTTTGATTAAAAACTGGTGTTTCATCTTCACTGTCAGCGTTTACATCAGAATCACCAATTAGGTTTTTTTGAAGAGAAAGTGGGGGTCTAGGATATGCTCTTTTGTTAGCATAATCATTAATATCTCTATTTAATTTTTTCTTCTTAGTGATGAGCAATTTGCTCATCGTTGCTTCAATGCTTGTAAAAATCCTGCAGTACTCATATTTGTATCTTGCAAAATCAGCGTGTGTTTAGTGGTATGTTCTAATGTCTCTAATTCTGTTTTAAGGGTAGCAATGTCTTTGTTATAAAAATTAATCAGAGCTAACAAAAACTCATGCCCCTGTTGATCGAACAGTTCTAAAAGTTCCTGATGAAAAGTTGAGTTTTCAATTAATCCTGCCGGATATCTCCACTGACATAGCCCTTTAGGAATGACTTTTATGTATATACATTCCTGTAAATATGACACTTCCAGCTGAAGTTTTCTACATTTAAATAACTTGATGTCAAAGTCATTAATGTGTGTGGAAAGGAAATATGACACTTCCAGCTGAAGTTTTCTACATTTAAATAACTTGATGTCAAAGTCATTAATGTGTGTGGAAAGGACATTCTCAATCTGCTTATTTAAGTTGTTAGAAGGAACTAATGGTGACAACAGTAATGAACTCCACAGTCATGAAATTCATGGATTGAATTTTCCTAATGAAGGTAACACTGTCAATAATAATTCGGACAATGGTTTGTTGCAGATTGCTGACTTTCCTAATTGTAATAACAGACAGTCGGTAGTAGGGGGTCCTTCTGAGCATGAAACTAGAATGTCAGAAGATGCAATTCCTACCATGGAATCTTTTCTGAACGACCAAAACTTTTTCAGTAACCTGAACTCTCAAACTGTGCCTTCTAACAACTTAAATAAACAGATTGAGAATGTCCTTTCCACACACATTAATGACTTTGACATCAAGTTATTTAAATGTAGAAAACTTCAGCTGGAAGTGTCATATTTACAGGAATGTATTTACAAAAAAGTCATTCCTAAAGGGCTACGTCACTGGAGATATCCAGCAGGATTAATTGAAAACTCAACTTTTCATCAGGAACTTTTAGAACTGTTCGATCGACAGGGGCATGAGTTTTTGTTAGCTCTGATTAATTTTTTTAACAAAGACATTGCTACCCTTAAAACAGAATTAGAGACATTAGAACATACCATTAAAACACATGTTGATTTTGCAAGATACAAATATGAGCACTGCAGGATTTTTACAAGCATTGAAGCAACGATGAGCAAATTGCTCATCACTAAGAAGAAGAAATTAAATAGAGATATTAATGATTATGCTAACAAAAGAGCATATCCTAGACCCCCACTTTCTCTTCAAAAAAACCTAATTGTTGATTCTGATGTAAACGCTGACAGTGAAGATGAAACACCAGTTTTTAATCAAAACCAAAATAATAACAGCTTTGTGAATGAGGAAGGACATGGTCAACCACTAAGGAGAAGCGAGAGACTCTTAACCAACAGTAATAACCAGTGAGGCAACAAAGGGCCTATGCAAAATAATGAAAGGGAACAGCCCAATACCTTAAATAGACAACAAGATCAGAACCAACAGGGTTTTCAGGCTCATCCCAATACCCGACAGAGCAACCGGCAGTCCAACCCCAATTATCAACAACTGAGGAACAAGAGAAGGCAAAGGAGGAGATAGTCCCCATCACAGTTATAGAACAAATGCCTTCTTTCCATTTGAGTAGTAAAGGTGACTTTATTATATATAACTACACTTCTTTGGATGTTCAACAGGACATGGTTGACTTTTTATCGAAGGGGCTGTCCTTCGTTCCTGCGAAGTCCTTTGATATTACTAGAACTTTAATGGACTTAAAATTGTTCACCCGTAAACTTAATCTCCAATTATTGATGGGCCCTTTGCCCAGTATGATTAAAACCTTAAGAGTCTCTAGTGTGTTTAATCCCCCATTACATCCAGGTTTAAGCACCTTTGAGAAAATGTGTGAAATTGATTTCTGGGCCATTAAAGAAAAGCGTATACAAACGTTCCGTCCAGTTCAATCTAATGTATATGTGATGGAACATGGATTTTATCCAACTACCTAAAGATTGTAACACAAGAGTCATGAAACCCGACAAGGGGGGGGTGGTTTGGTGTTTATGGATCATTGTCTATATGTAGATAAATTGATAGAACACCTAAACACTCCCAATTACATTCAGGTAACTATTAATGAGGTCAACATAGCTTATAAGAAAATTAGGTCAACTTTGGAGGATTTATTCTTGGAGGGTTCCATAGACATTGACCTCCATCACTATTTAAACATGATAGCTCCTAAAATACCTGTATTATTTGGTTGTCCTAAGATTCACAAGGACATGAAGTCCCCCCCTTTTAGACTAATAGTTGATGGCCGTGGCTCAATTACATATGCATGTGCAAAATATGTTGACAGTTTGTTGAAGCCACTTATTGAAACTGAACCACAGATTTGCAAAGACTTGTGGAGTTTTCTTACCCATATTAATTCCTTGGAACACCAACCTGATGTCTACTTTTTAACTATAGATGTTAAAGACCTATACACGGTGATTCCTCAGGATTTATGTATACAATGGGTAAGGGAATTTTTGCATAGTAAAAAAGCAAATGATGATATTATTTACTTAATAGAGACTTTAACAATTTCATGATGTTTGAAGATAGTTTTTACCTGCAAAAATCTGGTGTGGCCATGGGTTCCCCATGTGGTGCTAGTTTCGCAAATGCCACTATGGCTTACTGGGAAAACAACTGGTTGTTTAAGGATCAATTATTTCAAAACAATGTCACCTGGTACACTAGATACCAGGACGACATGTTTTGTATTTGGAATGGTGAGTTGTCTAGTATACCAACTTTTACTGACAACATTAGTAAGACCACAAGTTTTCTGAAACTTACCTACAGCATAGGTGTAACTGCAATCAATTATTTGGACATCTGGTTGGTCAATGATACAAACAATAGTAGATACAAAAGTTCTATATACAGGAAACCGACTTATTCAAATAGTTTCCTTCATTTTACTAGTAACCACCCTCATCAACAAAAGAGAGCGGTGGTCAAAGGGCAGATGGTGAGGGCTGCCCGCATGATTTTGGATGACACAGACTTTGAGTCTGAATGTGACCATCTTTGTGACATGTTCACTAAAAGAGGTTATCCGAGAGCATTAATCAATAACATAAAAGATGAAGTGGTCTTTAAGCGTTATGCTGGTTATTTTATTCCTTTATTAAAGGGACAGGTTTGTGTGTCATCTTGTTCAGATTTAAATGCACAAGCTAGGTCACCTGACGAACCTTTAGATAAAAATGCTGGTTGTGTAAGTTATCAAACCAGTTTTCTGTACACTTTTTCTTTGGATTTTTGGTCCATTAAAGAGGTATTAAATAAAAACTGGGACCTCATTAAGAATGATGATACACTATCTAGAATTTTGGGTTCCAGTCCCAGAATAACATATAGACGTGGCCATAATCTTAAGGCCCTTCTAGAAAGTAACAGCAATAGTAAGATTTTTACTGGGAGAATTAATGGAATGTTTAAATGTGGCTCATGTTCACAATGTAAACACATTTTTGTGGGTAATCAGGTGCTCATGAACCACAAAACATATAAAATAACTGGAAAATACAACCGTGAAACTAAAGGTGTGACTTATGCTGCATTATGCAATTCTTGCTATGCTTTTTATATCGGGAAGACCGAGCGACGTTTTAGACAACGAATATATGAACATTGTTATGCAATAAATAAAAAAGATTTTAACAACGCACTAGCTAAACATTGCTCTGAATTTCCTGGTCACACCTTTAAGTTTACAGTATTACAACAGAGGATTGAAAATACTCGAGGGGACCTTGGCAAATTTTGCTTGAAAAAGATGAATTAAAATAGCAAATCAGAACAAGGGCTCACATGCTTCCAGGGATAAACGATAGTGTATCCATTAAAAGCCTGCCGAAGCTTTTAACTTTGAATAGATAACAACATAACACAACAGAATTATTAAAAGCTCACAATACGGTAGTATGACCAGGCTTTTCAGGTGAGGCATTGTCAAAGTAGTATTTGTTTAACTATTAATTTTAAGTGTATATGACATCTGTTAAAGAACCAATAAATATTTAATTTTTAATTTTTATGGTATAGATTTATCATCTTAAGCAGAGTATATATACACATTTTCGTTTGGGTTATTTACATTAATACAGGTTTTTGAATCTACATATAAAACCTGTTTTTCAGTATAAAATTAGATACTTTTTGTACTTGTTTTTTATCTTCTGAATTGTTAATATATTCTATTTTAATTTACTTTCCAATAGTAGGCTGTGCTAGTGTGCTGTTAGGGTAACTAACCACTTTAATTAATTGATGAGATCATTAATTTGTGCAGATAAAAAGGAACTGTTCACAGCGTTTCAGCTGTTTGTCTGAGGAAGGCTAGGCATCGTCCTAGCTGAAAGTGTGATTTACAATAAATAGCACTATTTTTTTCTGGCCAGCTTTTATTGTGTTCCTTTTCATTTTAAAAGTTCAATGTGACCAACCCTGCTGTGACAGCTGATGTGATGTCCTATCCTAGTACATCTAATACCACGGTGCCTTCTCTTACTCTGTCTGCCCCTTTAACTGAAGTATGACACTCATCAGATGTTAGGAGGAAGATTACATCTACAGTGATGACATCCAATACTCCAGCTCTTCCGCTGTTTATTAGACGGAAGGATTTTCCTCATCAACCACGGTCCATGAGCAGAGGGTTAAAGCGTCAGAGGCAAACGGAGGATCCACCGAGGTACGACATAAAGAAAATGCTGATGGAACACAGGAATCATTAGTTTTTAATATATCAAGTAAGTCTTTGACTGGGGTACAATGTAAACTTTTGTCACGGGGCCTCTCTTTTATATCAGCTCAATGTTCTTGTTTTAGTGACACAGTATTAAGTTTGAAATTGTTTGTTTGTAATGTGATGTCGAAAGTTATGTATGCCAACAATGAAACTAGTAATGACATTTTTAAAAAAACCAAGTGTGTATCACCTAATGTTACATCCTTTACTGGAGATTTTTAGTAAAAATGCGAACATGACTTAGAGCTGGCATACAGAAATGGACAACTCAAAGACAGGTTTTTTAACCTGGATCATGATGAAAAGGAAGCTTTAGCTGAGCTACAACAGGATGATGGCATTATTAAAAATGCTGATAAAGGGGGTGGGATTGTTGTTCTAGATTGTGAATATTACTTGACAACGATTAATGCTATGTTGGCTGAAAATTATGTTTACCTGAAATCAGATCAGGAGTTTGTGGAACGTCTTTGTGAACAGGTTAACACTGCTTTCGATGATTGTTTGACCAGTAGTTTGATCTCTAAAGAGATTTTTGATTATTTAACTGTGGATTTTCCTTTAATCCCTGTGTTTCAGGGCTTACCAAAAATCCATAAAAATGCCTTTACCCCACCACTGAGACCGGTGGTTTCTGGCAATGGATGGCTCACTGAGCCTTTTTCTATTTTCATAGATAAGAAGCTGAGGCCAGCTTTGGTTGGTGAGACACAGGTATTAAATGATACTAAACAGTTTTTACAAACCCTATATGATTTCAGTATAATGAATGATATACATGACAACATATTGCTAGTTACAATGGATGTGGTTTCTTTATTCACAGCTATTCCTCATCAACAAGGAATACTGATGGTTCATGATTTTTTAATGAATAATAGTAGCTATGATGCCAAGGATGTAGATTTGATTTGTATGCTTCTTGAGACTGTCCTTGATAATAATATATTTTTATTTGAGGAACGGTTATTTCTACAAGTTGGTGTAGCTACGGGCACCCCTTGTGCCAATAGCTATGCCAATGTAATTATGGCCCAGTGGGAGAGATTATATGTTTGAAACCAGCATCAATTGGTGAAAGTTTACTGCAGATTTGTAGATGATCTTTTTCTGTTATGGGATGGTTCTGAACTTGATTTGCTTGATTTTGTTAACCATCTAAATGCCACTACAGAAATACATACTGGATCGGTCGAGGCCCGGGTTAACAACGACCGCCACCAGTACTGTTGGCCAACAGGGTGCTGGTGGAAATTGGGCTACTGTTGGCCGAAGGAGGAGAAGAGGGGGAAGGCATGCCCGAAGGCAGGTAAAGGCCAGGACTGTGACAGTAAGGGTTGGAACTTTGAATGTTGCCAGTATGACTGGTATAGGAAAAGAGCTAGCTGATATGATGGACCGAAGGAAGGTTGGTATATTGTGTGTGCAAGAGACCAGATGGAAGGGGAGCAAGGCTAGGTGTATCGGAGGTGGTTTCAAATTGTTTTATCATGGTGTGGATGGGAGGAGAAATGGCGTAGGCATTATCCAGAAGGAACAGTATGCTAAGAGTGTTTTGGAGGTGAAAAGAGTGTTGGATAGAGTGATGTTTATGAAGCTGGAAATTGATGGTGTAATGATGAATGTTGTTATTGCATATTCTCCAAAAGTTGGGTGTGTGATGGATGAGAAAGAAAAATTTTGGGGCGAGATGGATAAAGTGGTGATGACTGTACCCAAGGGTGAGAGACTGGTGATTGGAGCAGAGTTCAATGGTCATGTTGAGGAAGGGAGCAGAGGGGATGAGGAAGTGATGGGTAGGTATGGTGTTAAGCAAAGAAATGAAGAAGGTCAGATGGTAGTGGATTTTGTGAAAAGGATGGACATGGCTGTGATGAATACGTATTTTAACAAGAGAGAGGAGCATAGTGTGACATACAAGAGTGGAGGAAGATGCACACAGGTGGATTATATCTTATGTAGAAGGGCCAGTTTGAAGGAGATTGGAGATTGTAAAGTAGTGGCAGGGGAAAGTGTAGTTAGGCAGCATAGGATGGTGGTTTGTAGGATGACACTGGCGATCAAGAAGAGGAGGATGAGTGTGAGGGCAGCACTAAGGATCAAATGGTGGAAATTGAAAAAGGGTAATTGTGAGGTGATGTTCAGGGAAGAGTTAAGACAGGCACTGGGTGGCAGTGAAGAGTTACCGAATAGCTGGGTAACTACAGCAGAGCTAGTAAGAGAGAGATGGCTAGAAAAGTGCTTGTTGTGACATCTGTTAAGAGGAAGGAGGACAAGGATACCTGGTGGTGGAATGAAGAAGTACAGGAGAGTATACAGAGAAAGAGGTTGGCGAAGAAGAAGTGGGATTGTCAAAGAGATGAAGAAAGTAAACGAGTATAAGGAGATGAAGTGCATGGCAAAGAGAGAGGTGGCGAAGGCTAAGGATAAGGCATATGAAGAGTTGTATAAAAGGTTGGACACTAAGAAGGGAGAAAAGGACCTGTACCAATTGGCTAGACAGAGGGTCTGAGCTAGAAAAGATGTGCAGCAGGTAAGGGTGATAAAGGATAATGAGGGAAACATACTCACAAGCGAGGAGAGTGTGTTGAGCAGATGGAAAGAGTACTTTGCGGGATTGATGAATGAAGAGAATGAGAGGGAGAGAAGGTTGGATGATGTGCAGATAGTGAATCATGAAGTGCAGTGGATTAGCAAGGAGGAAGTATGGATAGCTATGAAGAGGATGAAGAACGGAAAGGCTGCTGGTCCAGATGACATACCTGTGGAAGCATGTAGGTGTTTACGTGAAATGGCAGTGGAGTTTTTAAATAGATTGTTTAATGAAATCCTGGAAAGTGAGAGGATGCCTGAGGAATGGAGAAAAAGTGTTTTGGTACCGATTTTTTAAGAATAAGGGTGATGTGCAGAGCATTAGTAACTACAGAGGGATTAAACTGATCAGTCACAGCGTGAAGTTATGGGAAAGAGTAGTGGAAGCTAGGTTAATAATGGAGGTGATGACAAGTGATCAGCAGTATGGTTTCATGCCAGGAAAGAGCACTACAGATGCGATGTTTGCTCTGAGAGTGTTGATGGAGAAGTACAGACAAGGTCAGAAGGAGCTGCATTGTGTCTTTGTGGATTTAGAGAAAGCATATGACAGGGTGTCTAGAGAGGAGTTGTGGTATTGTATGAGGAAGTCGGGAGTGTCAGACAAGTATGTAAGAGTGGTACAGGATATGTACAAGGGTAGTGTGACAGCAGTGAGGTCTGCAGTGGGAGTGATGGATGCGTTTAAGGTGGAGGTGGAATTACATCAAGGATCATCTCTGAGCCCTTTCTTATTTGCAATGGTGATGGACAAGTTAACAGATGAGATCAGACAGGAGTCCGTGTGGACTATGATGTTTGCAGATGACATTGTGATCTGTAGTGAGAGTAGGGACCAGGTGGAGGAGACCCTGGAGAGGTGGAGATATGCTCTAGAGAGAAGAGGAATGAAGGTCAGCAGGTCTAAGACAGAATATATGTGTGTGAATGAGAGGGAGGATAGAGGAATGGTGAGGATGCAGGGAGTAGAGGTGGCGAAAGTGGATGAGTTTAAGTACTTGGGATCAACAGTTTAGAGTAATGGTAAGTGTGGAAGAGAGGTGAAGAAGAGAGTACAGGCAGGATGGAGTGAGTGGAGAAGAATGTCAGGAGTAATTTGTGGCAGACGAGTACCAGTAAGTGTGAAAGGGAAGGTCTACAAGAGGGTAGTGAGACCAGCTATGTTATATGGGTTGGAGACAGTGGCATTGACAAAAAGGCAGGAGTCAGAGCTTGACGTGGCAGAGATGAAGATGTTAAGATTTGCAATGGGTGGGATGAGGTTGGACAGGATTAGGAATAAGTATATTAGAGGGTCATCCCAGGTTGGAAGGTTTGAAGACAAAGCCAGAAAGGCAAGATTACGTTGGTTTGGACATGTGCTGAGGAGGGATGCAGAGTATATTGGGAAAAAGATGCTAAGGATGAAGATGCCAGGTAACAGGAAAAGAGGGAGGCCTAAGATAAGGTTTATGGATGTGGTGAGAGAGGACATGCAGGTGGCTGGTGAGACAGAGTAAGATGCAGAAGACATGAAGAAATGGAAACAGTTGATCTGCTGTGGCGACCTCTAATGGGAGCAGCTGAAAGAAGAAGAAGATCTAAATACCACTACTGATTTTCTATGCTTTACATATAATTTCTCTAATGTGAGCATAGATTTTTTAGATGTTTCTATACACAAGGATGATTTAAAGAAATTTCATACAACCTTGTATAGAAAGCCCTGTTGGAAGAACGCATTGCTACAGTGACACAGTATGCACCCACACTACATTTTTCAGAACATCATGAAGGGTCAGAGGATGCGGATCTCCAGACTGCATAATGATGATGAAAAATTTAGACATGATGTCGATAGGTTTAGACAAGAACTTGGCTCCAGGGGATATAAAAAAGCTGAAATAGACATTAATGTCGATGAGTGTATAAGACATAGACAAGGAAAGTGTAGAGCTTATTTTAATGAACAACTACCGCAGGATATCTTCTTAACAGCTAGAGCTCATGAAAAACACATTCCCCCATTATACGAGTGATGTATCAGGAATATTGAATATTGTATGGTCTAATTGGTCTATATTGCATATAGATAATGATATAAAGAAAGTGGTGGGGCCACAGCCTAATGTTGTTTTCAAAAATAAGAAGTCGCTGAAAAGGCAACTGTGCTACAAAGAAAACAGAAATAAAAATAAAAATATAGAATCATCCATTACAGACTGTGGTACATATAGATGCAACTGTCTGTAATTTTTGTATTTTGATTAGTAGTTCATCAGTGTTTAGACATTAAGTGACAGATTATGAGTTCAAGTTTAATTTACGAGCTAATTGTCGAACAAGAAATTAAGTTTATTTAGCTTGCTACAAGGCTTGTACATGTTTATATATTGGTAAAACCAACAGGTCCCAGATGAAGCGAATGAGGGAACACTCTTATTGTATGAATAAGGGTGATACACGGAACCCACTTGCTAAGCACTTTATTGAAAGGGGAATGCAACATTCTTTTACCTTTAGGGCAATTGACATGGTTCAAATAAATAGTAGGGGTGGAGATGTAAGTAACTTCACAGAAAGTAAGGAGCTACAGTGGATAATAAAGATGCAAGCTGATAAATTCCCTGGCTTAAAAGGGAAAGTATCCATTAAGCCTGTTTTAAAGGCATGTAGTCTCTTTAAATGAATGAAATTTTAATTAATTGAAGCTTTAAGTAAGTGAAATCATAAATTATTTAAACAGTTGGTCTATTGCTTATGTATAAATTGTGATGTTGCTTTGATTGTCTTTATGGTCTGAAGAAGCACGATTTTATGTGTGAAAATGCTAACCTTTTAGTGATTATAACGTATTTTTTTAATACTGGCGGCTGTGTATGTGCTTTATTGTATTACTAACAATCTGTACAAATTAGTTTGATATTCGAATGCCATACAGTTCTAATACATTTGTAACATAAGCATTTGTGCAAATCAGTTTGACATTCAAATGTTATACAGTCTAATACATTTGTAACACAAGAACCTTGTATAAATCAGTTTGATATTCAAAGGACATATTATTCTTTACAGAACTCCAGCTGGCTATGCTGGCATTAGCCTGTATCATCACAAACATAACAGACTAAATTACCTTTTTTTTTAAGTAGGAGTGATTTGCTACTTACCGATTTTGTAGTGAGGCAAACACTTTAATTGCTATTTTTAGGATATATGGTACCCCTATCATTTTTGCATCCTGCACCACAACTTGCTGAGGATGGCCTAAATTTTAGTTTGTAAGATAGATGCTGAATTATCTGAGGTAATGAGGACAATGTCATCTGTAGAGATTAAATTGTTTAGGACAGGAATGTCAGCTTTTGGTCCTTAACAAAAAGAGAAAATAAAAGTGGTCCCAGAATTATAGGTTCATAGTTTTTTACTAGGCTAATGACCACTAGGGCCCTTAATATCCTAGCCATGCACTCCAAACCAGTTGGGTCCCGAGTACTATGGACGTCTATATTTGGGGGGGGGGTGCATGTCAGTATGGAGGTAACTAAGGATTAGTAGGGGTTGTTGTTAAGTTAATTAGGATAATACTTTTTTATTGACCATCTCTGTCCATATGGGACATGGAGTCCAAACCTGTGGCAAATTTATGATTTCCTATCCAATTGTCAACTGTTTTTGAATAGTACCAGGAATGAACTCTGTTTTACATGTATGGGGATTGTATTCTGCAGTTCAGGGATCCTTTCGGACACATATCTGTCTCTCCAGCATACTCTGTCACAAGAAAAGTTTAAATCCCTAGATCTAGAGTTTCGGGTGCTGTTTGTTTTGTTCATGTGCAACAGATCCATCAGGACTGAGTGAGGAAGCCCTGTAAGCCAGGCAAAGATCCTGTCTCAGCAGCTTGCAAGAGACTGAATACAGAGACTGAGCCATTCGAAAATCAGTGTTAGGGTATTCATGCTCTGAATTCTCATGATAAAATTTTTTTGGGGCATTCCAACTGTTGCAAGTGTCTGGTTAAATACATATCAAAAGGAGAATCATATTTAATGATAAGTCTGATAAGGGCCAGTTAGAGGGCTACTATTACATCTTTGTACCTGGATATCCTACCTTTACCTATAAGTTGGGTAATGTAGAATGATTTTCTAACTATCTTATGTACATGTTGGTCAAAGGCCAGATTGCTGTCTACATATCTTCCCAGATCTTTTACTACTGGGTTGAATCTTAGGGTTGTTTTATTGAAGGAGTAATTATCTTGGGTTGAAAGTGTCGTGTCTTGAAGGGTATTATAATGCATTTTTGGCATTGGGTTTTAGGCCCTGGTTTTGGCTTTTATCTGTGTTAAACCCTTTTGCAAGATGTTGGTGTCTTGGGGTAAATTTATAATAGCTCCCAATTTTTACAGTCATCTGCAAACTCAATGAGCCAGAGACCTTGACCATTAGCCTTGACTTTTGAGAAGTAGATGACAAACAGGAGCGGACCCAACACAGAGCCCTAGGGTACTCCCCTGGTGACAGGGCTGTTGGTGGAAGTAGGTGGTGGAAGTAGTCGCACTGATCCTGACTTCCTGCATTCTTTGTGTGCCAGCCAGCAATCCAGTGTGTTACACAGGGATTTTGGCATACCTCAGAGAGTTTGCCAACAATGTCTGAGTGGGTTATTGTCTCAGATTCTAGGTCAAGATGCAATATGCACTGTTTTACCCTTGCCCATTGCCTTGGTGATCCTTTCAATGAAAGCTGCAAGGTTAAATCTGCATCACCTTTCCTAAACAAAGCCAAATTTGCATGAGCCCATTGTCTGTTGGCGAAATTGTCCATGGGCTGCATTCAATAAAGCCTACACTGTGTGGTAAAACCATGTAGACATGCTAGTGCACTATTTTGCATTTAGTAAGCAGCTCTACATGCTGTGTAGAGCCATGCAAACACTGTAAACACCATAACATGCTAATTACTGAATAAACAGCTGAACTGTGTGCTAATCAACCTATCCAAGGAGCTGTTTAACAAGCTATAAAGCAATTGTGTACACTCAGTGCAGGTTTTGCCTGCAAATTCCAAAGCCTATTGGAATACAGCCACAGAGACTACTCTACATGGAAACAATGTTAAGGGCTGCTGTTGCTCTTATATATATATATATATATATATATATATATATATATATATATATATATATATATATATATATATATATATATATATATGTGCATGTGCAACAGGCCCAAGTCTATGCTGCTGCTGCTGCTAATAGACCTTACTCAAGAAGGAGAAGGTTGTTTAGACTCTGATTAACTTTCATGGTCTGCATGAGGTGGAAATTGCAGAGCACCGCAGAGTGGATAGAGATACTACAGGAACACTGAAACCTCTGTCATCCTTAACAGAGTACAAGGGCAACTGAGAGGAACCAATACCTGTGGAGAATAAGGTATGTGTAGTACTTAGAATATTAGCTACAGGAACCTTCCAGACTTCAACAGGGTATATAGTGGGGTGTCACAGGCACTGGCATCCAGGATCCTACATAAATTCTTGAATGTTGTGCTACAACATGCCAAAGACTATATTAATTTTCCCTGTACACTGGAGAACAAAGCTACAACTATGCAGGATTTCTACCCTGTAGCACACTGCCCTGAAGTCTTGGGTGCCACAGACAGAACATACATTGAAATCAAAGCACAACACAGGGACAAGGAAGGTGTACATAAACAGAAAGGGCTTCCACTCCATTAACTGCCAGTTTTTGTGTAACACTAAGGGAATAATCCTGAATATGTGTGCTGGCAACCCAGGTAGTTACCATGGTTTCTATATCTGGCACAACTCTCAGGTCTATCAGAGGTTTTCTAAGGAGGATATCTCACTGGGTCATTTACTGGGGGATGCAGGTTATGCACTCAAGTGATGGCTGATGATGCCCATCAGAAATATACAAACATCAACTGCATAAAGCTATCATGAAGCACAGGTTCAAACAAGAAATGTCATAGAGCATGTGTTTGGGCTGCTGAAGTCACAGTTCCAGTGCCTAGACACATTCCCCATATTTGTGATGAATTTTCTACTGTCTAGGACCATCCTTCACAATATTATTTTGAGAACACAGCTTCAGCAGGAACACCAAGGGAAGGAACACACATACCACCATCACTGGCAAGGTCACCACAGCCACATGCAGGTGATGAGTCAGAGGGTGAACCACCAGCTGCTATGGGTGCTAGTAGATGTAGGCATGCACAATATGCCCTCATCCTGGCAAAGGTAACAGATAGCACACATGCTCTCCACCTAAGGGGGTAAAACCTCCATCCTATCCACATACCTATAGTAACATTGATTCCAGGCAACACTTACAACCTTTACTTACCCAAGTAATGGCTGTATATTGCTAGCATCACACAGAGTCAACCCCAAATTAATTCTCTTCTAACTGCTGGATTATCAAGGTAAGCGTTGAACCTGGAATAGGAAAATAAATGACTAAGAACATAAATGAGTGGCATATCTTTGCTTACTGTTACTTGCTAAAGTAACTAAGTAGAAGGTGGGTTATTTTTATAGCAATGACATCAATTCATGGCTGCAATGACTTATGTCAATAAAGGTGTTCTCTAGCAACTAATAGACCTCATGCAACACAGATTCACACATTACAAGAACCTGTAAGAAAGCAGTACAATTTTCAAAAGAGTCTCACAAGGAAATCTATACTAAGAACTCAGTCAGCCATGCACCTCGGCATCAGACAAAAGACTTATGTATCCCTGAATACAAAAGATAGAATATCAAGGATATGGCAGTTATCATCATTTGGACAGGGGAAGCAATAGGCCAATGCTGACACAAAAAATAGTGAGTGTGTGTGAATGAGTAAGAAAGACAGGCAGGCAGACATTTTCATAAAATATCAAATGGCCACTTAAAAAAGACAGGCAGGCGGAAATTTTCATAAAGTATCAAATGGTCACTGAGACCAAATGAGCTGTAAGGATCACGATTGACCCATGTAACTGTAATGTGTGTGTGTGCTTCTGTATGGGAACTCAAGGTGACTTGTGTGAGTGAATGTCTGTAGGAAAACTGCCAAGCTCTGTGCTAACTCTACATCCTGGTATGTTGGACAGGTATGAACCATGCATGGTAGAGGAAAAAGTTCATAGTCATCACCCTCGACCACAACAACTGGCTCTGCCAGGAGTTGCACTGGTATGTCCATGTCAATGATCAGGTGCATTACTGCTATGTGAATGTGACTGATATCTGCTGAACAAGCTCTCACCTAGAGTACACCTAGGATCACAAATCCATGACCTACCTCCTCTGTGTGTAGACACCTCAGTCACTGACAGAGCAGTGGAAGTAGTGCCACTACAGAAGCATGATTGGGCACGGCCATGTTGGCAAACATCTGATGATGCTGCTGACCTACATTCATGTGAATGCCATCCAACTCCCAGCAGATGTTCCGCCACAGATATTGCCAGGTCCATTGTGTCATTCATCTGATCCATTTAATTGGCCATAAGGCAGAGGCAGTCATGCATGTTAGCCTGTACCACATCTACAACCCTAAGCATATCTGAGGCCCTATTGGAATATGCTAGAACCTCCTTGATGGCTCTAAACATACATTGAGTGACATATAAAGACACACCAGGATCAGCTGAAGGGTGAAAAGCAAGCTTCCTCTGAGCACCCCTAGCAACCATCCTGAGTGACATCTTGCTCACACTTTGGCTACAGCCAGAGTCAACCAGCTCTGAAGCTGCAATAACCACACTAGCCTGATCAAGTGTCTCTTCCTCCACCTGCCCAGTATCTGAGGACTCACTGGAATAAGTATGTGTAGGCCTAGTGGTTATGTCTGATGCAAATAGAGGGAGTGGCTGAATGTCAATGTCATATTCAACCTCTGCAACCACTGACTGTGTCTTTGTTTGGCCACCGTCATCATCAGAGTCTGCCAATATTCTGACATCATGTGGTAAGAGTCCTGTACTTCCACTGTCAGGATCACCTGTGATAATAAACAACAAACACAGGAACTAAATTAATACCTACACCAAAAATGTAATATTATGATAACAAGCTAACACTGGTGCAACTATCACAGATGGTACACTAAGCATACAATCATGACACCCACCTTACACATATGGATAAATGCATATTTCTGACAGATGGTCATCAATAATCATTTAAAAATGTTTCCCTTACCATATGCAGATGACTCCAAACTTGCTAGATAGGATGGCCCTGGAAGAAATGAAGCAAGGTAAGGATGCAGTCATCACAATTGCAATAACAAAGGGGGATAGTGAATACACAATTTTGCCTATATGTCCATTAACAGTACTTTTAACTGAAACTTGGCTGACACGTCCACCCAAAGCCCATGTGTAATGAAGAAAAATGTGCCATTAACTCTATCAAGTTATCAATATGTTCACCCCCCCAAACAAATAAATTAATAAATAAACACACACATTATTACTTACAATATTTTGCTACACAAGCAAATCTTAAAAAAACTGACATAGGTAAGCTTACCTTGAAGCTCCTCCTGGGATATACTTGTGCTCCAAGAAACATAAGCATAAACAGCAATCACATGTTATTGTGCAGTTTCCACTGAACTTTCTGGATCTCTGACATTGGACAGAAATTCTTCACTTGGTGTCAGTGGTGGGTCTGCTGCTGGCCCCTCCCCTTGTAGCCAGCTGTTCATGGGCGACTGCAGCTGCTCTTCTCCTGGCTGATTAAATCATATCAATGGCCCTATGATGCACCTAATCATAAGTGCTGATGCTTTCCCCTACATTGCTTATATCATTGACTATCTGGTTCCAAATCTGCATTCTGGCAGCCATATCTCCATGTCCTCCCTCAAGCAAATAAGTGCCATGGTGCTTGAATGCCCGGACATTGACATCATTTTCTGAGTCACTGAAAGGGGGTTTATGTGGATTTGTACTCTTGGGTGTCATAATCCTATATGACATAAAACAGAAAAGGATACAAGACATAAATATCACATAATGAAATTTTTGCTTATATACACATATTACATTTCCAACATTAAGCACTAGAGACACCCAGTTCAGTTATTAAAATTTAAGGTTATGTGGTTGTACCATACCACACACACACACACACACACACACACACACACACACACACACACACACACACACACACACACATGTTTGCTTCAAAACAAGGAATATCACTAGACTAAAGTATTTTTACCACAGAAAGAATGGGATGACTACACAACCTCTTGAAACACAACTTTTGTTGTGCCAACACACAAATGGTACTTGCCCCCACACCTCCAAAACAACAGACAAATGACAGTTTGTACAAACCAAGGAATACAACATAATTGCATTGTTATAAATGCTTTTAACTCAATTCTCACAATATATGTGTACACATTTACAACAGAAAAGTAAATTGTATACATTTGACATTCATCTCTGTGATGATGACAGCTCTGCTAGCTGGAATTGTATAAATACATCTATCTCATTTGAGAATATTGCTATGATTTATATAGAACTGTAAATTATGTACTGGGCTTCAAGAATCTAACCACAGTGTGCCCTACTGGAAAAGAACAGAAATGTACATAAACTATATACCTGTGCTAATGTATGTTTTAATAGCAGAATCTGGAACATACAGAATTAATTTGCAAAACTTCAAGAAAATAAGTTGGAATCAAAATGTTTGATGATAGTGTTATCTCTTGGTTTCAATGCAGCAAGCATACACAATGTCTAGAGCTAGAAGATTTTCTATTATCCTGAAAGTAATTTTAATTACTAGGTTTAACATGTAAAGTGTTTTATTGCTTCCTAGCAGATGCTCATCTGAGAGATATGTACTTCTCACACATAGATGATAAAATTATGTTGGTATCTGTTAGTCTTGGAACTGAAGGCAGGTGACAAAAGAGTTATGTCATCCAAGTTGACTCAGCAATAATGTTTGATAGTAATTTAAGAACTCTCTCAAAGACTGGGCATTTTGTAACTTGTCATGGACCTGGAAACATCCTCTCATCAGCACTTGCCTTGCTAATAGTAAGTAACTAGGGAAAAGTAATTTCTTTTAGAGATAGATAGGAATATAGTAAAGATTAGTTTAGATGTTTGCTGCATTTATTTGAGACTGTCCTACAATGTTGTATTAAAATATTTCCAGTGATTCTGAACTATGTAGTTACAGTGTTGATTGTGTATTGTCTTGTTCTTTTATTATTTATTATTAAATATATTTAAACCTTTTAATTGTGGCTGGTTTGTTTAGAGATATTTAAGCTCTTAGAGTACTTGCATATGTATGTGGTGACATTGTACAGGCAGTCCTAATTAGCCTTAGTCTTAGTCACACTTACCATTTGAATAATAGTAACATTACACAGTAGAATTTGTCACACTTTGTAAGGGCTATTAAGTTGCTGATATGTACGGGTTGTTGGCAGTGATAATTACCTTATAGTCTGGGCAGAAGGGGGCGTAGCTACTAAACCTATGCCAAGCTTCCCCAGGTGTGTCTGTGTGTTTGTATATCAATCAAATCTGAAAGTCTGTGTGTATGTCAGCTACTTGGGCAGGGACCAGAAGCACTGGTTGGAAAGAGAGGATGCTGGATGTCTTTGAACCCTCAGCTGAGATGTGAACCTTATAGCTGTGCCAGTGGGAATCTGGAGAAAGAGGGAGAAACCAGCCCCAGACTGACTGTGACCTTTGTGTGCTTCTAAGGGAAATTGTACTTTACTGTGTGTGTACTTGTGACCCCCCCCCACTGTCTACATCCCTCACTGTTGCCAGTGTTGAGGATTGAGGCTGCTTGATTACTGGACCAGTGCAGAGGTGTCACAACCTCTCACTGTGCTCAGCATTTCCCTGCAGCTGTCTAAGGACTATTTTAGGAGCTTAACACCCCTGTGAATTGACAGTATAGTACATTACATTTCCTCAAAATAACATAAGAAGAGTGTAAGATAACCAGTTGTAATAATAACACTTGTGATGAAGGTTAATAAGGGCTGTCTGTCTGAGAAAGTAATATGCCTGCCAAAAATGTCTATACCATCAGGGAACTATAAGAAGTGTATACAGATAAAGTTTAATATTCTAATGCATATAAATAAAAATTGTCTTCATACCATGTTAACAAATTTAACATGTACTTGAAAAATATAATCATACCTTAGCAAGATCAGAAGCCTTCTGTTCAGATAAATCAAAATGAATAATGATCTTCTGTGTTCTCCACATACACAACTCTCCTCCTCTTCAAGTTCCGCTGATTTCACGGTTACCTTTTTATAGTGTAGATTCACGCCTCTGAGCATGGTGAAGATGAAAATGGGGTGTGAAGTCATAAGAATTGCAGAATCCCAAATGGCTGACTTCATTTTGCAGGTGTAAACATATTGTAGGCACAACCTCACTGTTAGTTGCTAATGGATTGCAACTGTGAATGATTAATTTGAGGGAGAAGGAAAACAGAACAGCAATTCAGATTACCTTACCTGAAGTGGGTGGGCTACCCCTGATACACTTAAAGTATAGAAGGAACTGTAGAAAGCTTTAAAATGCAAGAGAACAGCACACATTTCTTATTTTAATTTACTAACTGCCAAACTCCACTCTCTTTGCTGAAAACTGTATTTTACTGTCATGTAATTTTAGCATACATTTTAATAACAATGATACAACATGCCCTATAGTCAGCACAGATTGAAAGAAGAATGAACCCAACATAAAGCTGAGACAGACCTGCATTGCTGAAAACAAAATTCCTAAATATTTGTGTGATCACTCATTGCACTAAATATGTCAGCTACACATGTTCAAACCATTGAGATTGTATACAAGTATACATATCTTGTTAATACTGTGGAGGAAATCAGACTTGCGTATATGCACAATGATTTGCATTACTGCTGCAAAGTTGTTTCTGTGGCAAAGAAAGATGGATGAGACACCCCTAATGTGTTTCGTAGTTTCACTAGTTTGACAGTTCAAATCCAAACTTGTGTAAAAATCTGTAAGGTGTGATGAAAAGCATTTTGTAATGTTGCTTATGTTTCCTTTATTTTTTTTTAATATTATGATTTGTGCAACATGTGGCTTAGAGCAAATATGGTAAAATGGTGAAATACATTAAAATTATTAGAAGTTGTTTCTATGATAAAGACAGCATAAATGAAAGCTTTGAATAAAATGAGTGTGGAGCACATCTGGTAAACACGATGAACCACACAGCACACAGTATATGTAGATCAAGGTTCAAGTAACACATTTATATTTTAGTGATGAAAACATATACATACTTTTTTGAGCTTTGCTAATCATGTTTGCATGTTGCTCACCTCCATACAAACATGCTGTAATGGTTGAGCCAACAAGCAGACATTGTCAATTTCATAAATGATATATTGTTACATTATTTGCTTTCCATCACGCAAACACGGTAATCAGCATTCGTCCCCTACACCTACAGGTCAAGAACACCTGCAGAGAATAGTTAGACATTGTCAATTTCAAAAAGGATACATTGTTGCATATTTTGCTGACCATAGTGCAAACATGCTAAGTGGCGTTGCACAGTGGTCCACACACAAACACTGTAATGAATGTGAAAATTGATGAACCACACAGCACATAGTATATGTAGATCAAGGTTCAAGTAACACATTTATCTTTTAGTGATGAAAACGTATACATACTTTTTTGAGCTTTGCTAATCATGTTTGCATGTTGCTCACCTCCATACAAACATGCTGTAATGGTCGAGCCAACAAGCAGACATTGTCAATTTCATAAATGATACATTGTTACATTTTTTGCTTTCCATCACGCAAACACGGTGATCAGCATTCGTCCACTACACCTTCAGGTGAAGAACACCTGCAGAGAATAGTTAGACATTGTCAATTTCAAAAGGGATATATTGTTGCATGTTTTGCTGATCATAGTGCAAACATGCTAAGCGGCGTTGCACAGTGGTCAACACACAAACACTGTAATGAATGTGAAAATATATAGTCGCTGCCTAGCTCTTCCTGTGGTAGCAGATGTAAGTTAAAGGCTGCAATACAGATGAGCCAAGGTTCTAATCCAGAAAAGTCAAAAGTTTTATTAATTTTGTTCCACTTTATTTTATAAAAGAATTCATAATAAATAATTAATTGCACATACAATAGCTATTTTAACTACTTTAACTATTTTAACAAATAACTATTTTATGGCAGGTACATTGAGCATACCCAGGATATGATATCAAATGCCTCATTCTGTTTATCAGTTTAATCATGGTTCTACAATTAAACATTTATGTCCTGAACTTTCATTTCACACACATATTTGATTAACAACTCAACTCTTTGATGTGTATGTATAACTAATGAGCATGTCTAACAAACAAAGTCTTAGTTGCAATGAGCACTCTGCATGCTAATGACTGTAAAAAAATACACCTATTACCCAGTCATGAGCCAAGGTTCTAATCCAGAAAAGTCAAAAGTTTTATTATTTTTTTCCAATTTATTTTATAAAAGAATTCATAATAAATAATTAATTGCACATACAATAACTATTTTAACTACTTTAACTATTTTAACAAATAACTATTTTATGGCAGGTAGAGTGAGCATACCCAGGATATGATATCAAATGTCTCATTCTATTTATCAGTTTAATCATGGTTCTACAATTAAACATTTATGTCCTGAACTTTCATTTCACACACATATTTGATTAACAACTCAACTCTTTGATGTGTATGTATAACTAATGAGCATGTCTAGCAAACAAAGTATTAGTTGCAATGAGCACTCTGCATACTAATGACTGTAAAAAAATGCACCTATTAGCCAGTCATCCTTGTGGCAACTGCTATAAGTTAATGACCACATAACAGTTGATCCAGGGTTCTAATCCAGTAAACTCTAAATTTTATTCCTACTTGTCCAGTCAATTTAAAAAAAACTAAAGAACAATGTAAAGATAATTATAAATAACACTAACTGTTTATAGCACTGAAGATCATATGAATTATATGTTTGACTGAGGGTATACTGGCACTTATGTTTCTATACATAAAAGTGTATTTTCTGCCTTGGGACAGACTTCATAATTCAATGATAGTCAGATACACATGAATGTATAAATCAGGACCTTGCCAGGTTGCACACGTACATGGTTATCCACTCACTCTTTCATGTGTTTATATCATTAATGAGCATGTCTGACAAGCACCTCTTCTGTGTCAAGGATGAAAAAACACCTATATGGACAAATATGTTTAGTCATTTTACATTGGTTTGAATCCCACATTGTACTAATGACTTTTATTAGTGTGTAAACCCAAGTCTCAGTATAAATCAGAGGCTTGGAATAGTATTGACAAGGCTGTCTCCTGTGTGATTGGCATTCTGCACACTGGAGAGCAATTCAGCCACCACTTCATTTACCTGAAAAGGCATAAGCAGGCGCAACTCAGTCAGTGGATGGATGAGTTTATGACTGCTGACATCCCACAGTTGTACAAGTATACAGATAATTTAAATTATATAGAAAGTTGGCTATAGGAAAGTCTGGAATGCACAGTGCTCTTTTATTTTTCTCTCCTTTTTTAATTTACAGCCAACCAGAAGATTGCAGTGAACAGGTAGGTCCATGTCAAACATTTAGAAAGGTTAAGAGAAGCAAGGGATATGTATGCAGCACAGAAATAATTATTTTATCAAAATATTACTTGCAAATTAAGCATGCATAGCTTAACTGCAAATCAAGCATGCATGCTTCATTCTGTAGATAATGGCAGTATTATAAATCAATTGAAATAGTGTATTCAGATGTTGTGGGTTCAAATTCCACAGGTAACAAATATTTATTTTATATTTGTCGACTGCGTTAGTCCGACTGGATACACGTCCATTTTCAGCGGAAGCCCGGGAAGAAAATCTCCAAACTTACTAACAGATAAAGACAAGCAAGTTACAGTATATGCACAAACATATTGTATTAAGGTTCATAGGTTGGTACTAGGTTATCAGCCCTGGGGCCTATACAAGCCTAGCCATAACAATACCCTGGCTATTTTTTCCCACATTATTTACTTCCCTGGACCCCTGTCTAGCAGGGCAACTGACATGATCCCCGGGGTGAATTTCCTTTCTCCCATCCAATTGTCAAGGTTCCTTTTGAAGAGGGCCAAAGAGGCACTCTGCTTGTCATGTATGGACAATCTATTCCAGAGTTTGGGAAGTCTCTGGGTCAGGAACCCATACCTCCAGCATGTTTTGTTTATTGTGATGACAAGGTTTAGATCCCTGGAGTGTGTGGCTCTGAGGGATTGGGATTTCTTTAAGTGTAGCATGTCCAACAGCTCTGGGTTTGACATGGCCTTGTATGTTAAGCAGAGATCGCCTCTGAGTAGACGATATGTGACAGAGTATAGCTGGGGATTTTTAAGGCAGTCAATGTAGGGCATCTGCTTTAGGCCTGTGATTCTTTTAGTGAGGTATTTCTGTGGCCTTTCCAATTGTTGCAGATGTCTTGAGAGGTACATACCAAATGGGGTATTGTATTCTATAATGGGTCTACTGAAGGATGAGTACAGTGGGACAATGACCTCCTTTTTTCTGGATGAAAAGCCCTTAGTGATGAGGTGTGCCACATAGAAGGATTTCCTGACTGTTGTGGCGATGTGGTTATCGAAGGCAAGACTACTGTCCACCTGTGTCCCTAAGTCTCTTATCATACTTCCTGTGTTTAGTGTACTGCCACCTATATGGCAATTCGCAGATACATGTTTTTTCCCAAAGGGGATAACTATACATTTCTTGGCATTGAGCTTGAGCCCATGGCTCTGGCACCAAGCATCTGTTTCTATAAGGCCCTTTTGTAGAGTATCCACATCATTTGGGGATTCAATAATGGCTCCCAGTTTGCAGTCATCTGTGAACTTTGTTAGCCAGAGTCTCTTAGTGTTGGCCTGTACTTCAGAGAAGTAGATGCCAAACAAGAGCGGTCCCAGGACTGAACCCTGAGGTACTCCACTTGTCACTTGTCTGGAGCTGGATTTGGAGTCAGCTACTTTTACAGTGTGGGTTCTATCAGTAAGCCAGTTAGCAACCCATTGGGTGACATGGGGATTAATGCCCAGCTTAGTGAGTTTATCTATGATTCCAGAGTGGGGAATTGTGTCAAAGGCCTTGGCAAGGTCTAGATAGGCTGTGTGGACCACCTTACCCTTGTCCATGGCTCTGGAGACTGATTTGAAGAAGTCAATCCGGGTCAGGAGACAAGATCGTCCCTTCACAAACCCAAACTGGGTGGGGTCCAGTGTTTGAAGGTTGCCAATGTCTTTGTTTATAAGTTCCATGATAATACGCTCCATGGCCTTGCAGATAAGGCTTGTCAGACTGATGGGACGGTAGTTTCAAGGATCCAAGGTGGATCCCCCCTTATGGAGTAGGATAAATGTAGCTCTGTGCCACTCAGTGGGCACAAAACCTGAGGTGAGGCTATGATTAAACATGACACTTAAATGAGGTGCCAGTTCATATTGTAGTTCATGTAGTGCACAGCCCAGGATGTCATCTAGTGCCATGGATGCTGTATTCTTAGCTTTGGAGAGTGCATTTTTTACCTGTGTGGCCGTTATTACAGGAATTTGGCAATCTTCCGGTATTGAGATGGGCCATTTAGGGGGTCAGATTGGGGTGAAGTTGGCACTGAATTGATCTTCCAGGATATTGCAACACGCAACATACAAGTTAGTCTCACATTTCAAGCTTATGAAGAATACAGCTTATATACAGAGATATAGATGGATGACTCCATCTATAAGAACCGTAATAACAACATCCTCTCTTCTGCTCTCTTCATCAACCTTTCAAAGGCTTTTGATATGGTTAATCATCTCCTGCTTATAAATACTCTTGAACTTCTTGCTCTAGATACCCCAGCTATACAATAGTTCAAGTCTTACCTTAACAATAGGCAACAGGCAGTTCTCTGGGAAAATAAATTATAATCCCACCTGCTAGTCACCCTTGGAGTCTCCAGGGCTCCATTTTAGGACCTCTTCTCTTTTCACTATTCATCAATGACCTTCACATAGCAGTCCATGATGCCACCTGCATTCAATATGCCAATGATTCCACACTTATATGTTCTGCCAACTCCACATCTGAACTACACTCTCTAACTCATAAAAGTATTCAACTCAGTAGAAGACTGGTTCCTGAAATGCTGCCTCCTTTTGAATGCCAAAAAAAACAAGCTTCTACTCTTTACACCTACCAATAGGTCCTCTCCTATTGACTTCTCTATTAAATCTAACAATGGTACCCTCAGCTTTCCCGATCCTACTACCAAACTATTAGGAGTCACAATTCACAACAACCTTAACTTTGATAACCATGTAAATAACACCATTCAAACAGTGAACAGAAAAATGGGCTCCTTATATAGAATCAAACCCTTCTTAACTCCTATAGCTAGAACCACCATTGCCCACTCCCACTTAATCTCAACTCTTCTCTATGCTTCTCCTATTTATACTAATCTAAAAAAATATATCTTCTCAAACTATTAAACTCCTATAACAATATTGCCAGATTTGCCACTGGCAATGCATTTCGAACACACCACTGTCTGAATCTAAAGCAGCTAGACTGGCTTGAACTCCCTAATGTGCTAACTTTTTCCCAACTCACCATTGCTCATAAAATATTTTACCAATCTAATAATATTCCAATACTTGCTAACCTCATTACCCCTTATAATAATCTGAATTCCCTATGCTCTTCAAGTAAACTACTTGCTAGCATAAGTAAGTCCAATAACTTGTCAGGCGACAGCCTATTCTCCAATACTGCTGGGAAACACTGGAACCTTCTACCTACCAATCTAAGTCTACTACCTTTACTGTCACTCTTTAAGCAAAAACTCAAAATTCACCTAAAATCACACTGGTTATGTCCCTGCACTAACCCTGATTTATCTACCACCTTTCCTATTTTTTATCTTCATACTGACTATGGATACACAATCATACTCTACATACCCCACCGTATGCTAAAAACGGCCATTGTAAAACTTATATAACCACAAGTGTTTATGTTAACTAACAATGAACTTTAGTGTAACTCTCTTATCAAACGATCACATGACTGTTATATTACTTTATACTCACCTGCTTAGTATTGTACTTTTGAAAATCCTTCTTTTTATTCTAAATACCTCTTACTTTATTTGTTATACAATTGTATATTACATTTTGTGCTATGTTGGAGCTTTTTTCCCCGGGCCACTACTGAAAATGGAAATATATCCAGTTAGACTAGCCCGGTCAACAAATGTAAAATAAAAAAATAAATAAATAAAATAAATAAATAATAAAAAATATATACAGATATGTTACAGTTTCTCTTATCAAACATATAGGTGCAGCTTATATACAGAGTATCTGCAAAGATATATCACAGTTTCTCTTTTCAAACCATTTAGTGCAAGAGGTTAGTTTCTATGAATAAGAAATTGCAGGGATATGGACTTAGATGAGGCTTTAGTCAGGGTTAGAGCAAGGAAATAATCAGTGAGTTTTAAAATACTGGGTTAGATTTTTTTTAACTGATTAAGGGAGGGGGTTAGAGTAAGGTCAGATGGGAGCAAATTTCAGGTTTTGCCTACTGAATTTCCAAACAAAGATTCTCCAGATAGGTTGTTAGCTTTAACAGATTGAACCAAACGTTTTGTAGTGGAATGAAGAGGCCTAGCATTTTTGTAGGGATGGATAATGTTTTTAAGGGAGGGCATTTTTTCTGGATGGTTAATAACCTTTAATGCTACAGTAAGTTGATTAAATTGAATTAACCTGGGGAATTCTAGCCAACATAAGAGGTGTAGGTTTTGACAATGGTGTGTCCTGTAGGGAGTTCCTGTGGCAAACCTGGCAATTTGATTATGGCAGCTAGAGAGTTTGCTGAGATCAGTTTTGTTCAGGTTAGTGAGTATTGGTGAGGCATAGAGTAGAGTTGAAAGCAGATGGGTATGGGCAATGGCAGTCCTAACCAGAGGGGGAGAAATATATTGTAACATAACTGAAAAATAAATTACATAAATATTTCAACTAAATTTACATAAATGCAATGCTGTTAACTTAACGTATATTATTTGAAAAAAGAAACATATGAGCAAAATATGCATATTGTAAGGATTTCTTGGAACAAATATCAGTCCTAGTTTGTAGTTTTTAAAAATGTGTGCATGTTATGTGCAAATGTATGTTTTAATAGCAGAATCTGGAATATACAGAGTTAACGTGCAAAACATCAAGAAAATAAGTTGGAATCAAAATGTTTTATGATTGTGTTATCTCTCAGTTTTCATTGCAGCAAGGATACACAGTGTCTAGAGCTAGAAGTTTTTCTGTTGTCTTGAAAGTGATTATTGCTTCCGATGTAGCTGCACATCTGAGAGATATGCACTTCTCACACATAGATGATAAAATTATGTTGGTATCTGTTAGCCTAGGAACTGAAGGCAGGTGACAAAGAGTGATGTCATCCAAGTTGACTCAGCAGTAATGCTTAATAGTAATTTAAGAGCAGTTTCAAAGACTGTGTATTTTGTATCTTGTCATGAACCTGGAAACATCCTCTCATCAGCACTTCCCTTGCTAATAGTAAGTAACTAGGGAAAAGTAATTTCTTTTAGAGATAGATAGGAATATAGTAAAGATTAGTTTTGATGTTTTCTGTATTTATTTGAGACTGTCCTACAATGTTGTATTAAAATATTTCCAGTGATTCTGAACTCTGTAGTTACTGTGTTGATTGGGTATTGTCTTGTTCTTTTATTATTTTTTATTAAATATATTTAAACCTTTTAATTGGGCTGGTTTGTTTAGATATATTTAAGCTCTTAGTGTACTTGCATATGTATGTGTTGATATTTTGCAGGTAGTCCTAAATAGCCTTAGTCTTAGTCACATTTTCCATTTGGATAATAGTAACATTACACAGTAGGATTTACCACACTTTGTAAGTGCCATTAAGTAGTTGATATGTACGGGCTGTTGGCAGTGATAACTACCTTATAGTCAGGGACGAAGAGGGCGTAGCTAGGAAACCTATGCCACCCTTCCCCAGGAGTGTCTGTGTGTTTGTATATCAATCAAATCTCAAAGTGTATGTGTGTGTCAGCTACTTGGGCAGGGACATAAAGCAGTAGTTTGACAGACAGGATGCTGGAGGTCTTTTGACCCCTCAGCTGAGATCTAACCCTATAGCTGTGTCAGTGGGCAGTCTTAATGGGGTTCTGGAGAAAGAGGGAGAAACCAGCCCCAGACTGACTGCGATCTCTGTGTGCTCTTAAGGGAACTTGTACTTTACTGTGTGTGTACTTGTGATCCTCCCATTGTGTACATCCCTCACTGTTGCCAGTGGTGAGGATTGAGGCTGCTTGACTACTGGGCCAATCCAGGGATGTCACAACCTCTCACTGTGCTCAACAATCCCCTGGAGCTGTTTATGGACCATCTTAGTAGCCTAACACCCCTGTGTAATTGACAGTATAGTACATTGCATTTCCCTGAAATAACATAAGAAGTGTGTAAGATAACCGGTTGTAACAATAACACTTGTGATGAAAGTTAATAAGGGCTGTCTATCTGAGAAAGTAAAATGCCTGCCAAAAATGTCTATGCCAAAAGTGAACTATAAGAAGTGCATACAGATAAAGTTACATTTTCTAATGCATATATATATAAAAATTGACTTTATACCATGTTAGCAAATCTAACATGTACTTGAAAAATACAATCATACCTCAGCAAGGTCAGAAGCCTTCTGTGCAGATAAATCAAAATGAATAATTATCTTCTGTGTTCTCCACATACACAACTCTCCTCACCTTCAAGTTCCTCTGATTGCACGGTTACCTTTTTATAGTGGATTATCTTTTGATAATGAAAACTTATACACACTTTTGGAGCTTTGCTAATCTTGTTTGCATGTTGCTCACCTCCATACAAACATGCTGTAATGCTCCAGACAACAAGCAGACATTGTCAATTTTTTAAATGATACATTGTTACATCTTTTGCTTTCCAGCACGCAAACACAGTAAGCAGCATTCGTCCACTACACCTAGAGGTCCAGAATACCTGCAGACAATAGTTAGACATTGTCAATTTCAAAAAGGATACATTGTTGCATCTTTTGCTGACCATAGTGCAAACACGCTAAGCGGCATTGTACAGTGGTCAATGCACAAACACTGTAATGAATGCAAAAATATACAGCTGCTGCCTAGCTCTTCTTGTGGTAGCAGATGTGAGTTAAAGGCTACAATACAGGTGAGCCAAGGATCTAATCCAGAAAACTCAAAAGTTTTATTAATGTTGTTCCACTTTATTTTATTAAAAAATTCATATGTAAAAGCGCTCATTTATTTTTCCATGGAATAAATCTTTTACTTTTATCACGGAGACTTTGCAAGTGGATTATTTGAACTCTTACTTTGTGATCATGGTTAGACTACCGTTTGTTGCTACTCACAATAAATAAATAATTACATACAATAACTGTTTTAACAACTTTAACTATTTTAACAAATAACTATTTTATGGCAGGTACATTGAGCATACACAGGATATCATATCAAATGTCTCACTCTGTTTATCAGTTTAATTATGGTTCTACAATTAAACATTTATGTCCTGAACTTCCATTTCACACGCATATTTAGTTAACAGCTCAACTCTTTAATGTGTATAACTAATGAGCATGTCTAACAAACTTAGTCTTAGTTGCAATGAGCAGTCTGCATAATAATGACTGTAAAAAAATGCTCCTATTGTCCAGTCTTCCCTGTGGCGACTGCTATAAGTTAATGACCACAGTACAGTTGATCCAGGGAGTTGATCCAGGGTTCTAATCCAGTAAACTCTAAATTGTATTCCTATTTGTCCAGTCAATTTTAAAAAACTAAAGAACAATGTAAAGATAATTATAAATAGCAATAACTATGTATAGCACTGGAGATCATATGAATTATATGTTTGATTAAGGGTATACTGACACTTATGTTTCTATACCTAAAAGTGTCTTTCTGCCTTGGGATAGACTTCATAATTCAATGATAGTCAGATACACATGAACGTATAAATCAGGACCTTGCCAGGTTGCACACATACATGGTTATCCACTCACTCTTTCATGTGTTTATATCATTAATTAGCATGTCTGAAATTACCTCTTCTATGGCAAGGATGACAAAACACCTATATGGACAATTATGTTTAGTTTATTTTACGTTGGTTTGAATCCCACATAGTACTAATGACTTTTATCAGTGTGTAAACCCAAGTCTCAGTATAAATCAGAGGCTTGGAATAGTCTTGACAAGGCTGTCTCCAGTGTGACTGGCATTTTGCACACTGGAGAGCAATGCAGGCACCACTTCAATTACCTGAAAAGGCATAAGCAGGCACAACTCAACCAGTGAATGGATGAGCTTATGACTGCTGACATCACACAGGTGTATAAGTATACAGATAATTTAAATTATATAGAAAGCTGGATATAGGAAAGTCTAGTATGTACAGTGCTCTTTTTATTTTTCTCTCCTTTTTATTTTACAGCCAACCAGGAGATTGCAGTGAACAGATAGGTCCATGCTGAACATTTAGAAAGGTTAAGAGAAGCAAGGGATATGTATGCAGCACAAAATAATTATTTTATCACAACATTACTTGCAAATTAAGCATGCATAGCTTAACTGTAAAATCATGCATGCATGCTTCATTCTGTAGCTCATGGCAATATTAGAAATGAATTAAAATAGTGTATTCAGATGCTGTGGTTTCAAATTCCACAGGTAACAAATATATTTTAGATAACTGAAAAATAAGTAACATAAATATTTCAACTAAATTAGAATAAATGCCATGCTGTTAACTTAATGTATATTATTTGAAAAAAATATGAGCAATATATGCATCTTGTAAGTATTTCTTGGAGCAATTGTCAGTCCTGGTTTGTAGTTTTTAAAAAGTATTAATTAATGTAAAAGTAAACTTATATTTATATCATAGTAATTTTTTGTATGTAACATATAATGGTTCTAATTATCATTTTATTTTTTTCTTTCTTAGCCTGCCTCTTGCCTCTCTTTTTTATTTGTATGCCTGTGTCCACAGCATTCTGATGTCATCAGTTTCTGACAAATTACTAAATATTTTCCAGCACAGGCAGGTATGCCGACCAGTACTGCTAAGCCCGTTACCTTTCCAATGGCTGCCATACTGACACATGGCACATCTGGGAACCAGCCTGGTAGTACTGCCTTAGCAGCCCATGCACTACTTGGGCCCTCGACATTAGGAAGCATTTTCCTGGCAGCTAGTGCAGTGGTACCATTTGGGGGTGCTGCTTATCCAGTCAGGATAAAATAGACAAATCTTTGTGGGTTCTGTTTCAGTAGCTTTATCATGTACAGACACATCAGGATTGATTCTTAATAATGTTAACTTAGATAAACTTGTAAACAGACTAGCTATTGCACTCATACATGCTCACTCACTGGCTGCACTCTCAAAATGGCACTAAAGCTAACACGTGCTTGCTATTTATATGCACATGCCAACACTGAAGCACTTTTTAAAGAAGTGCTATCGAACCTTTCTTGCTGGTCTGTAAACTGGACTGACCTCTAGGTCTAACTTCATAGAATACACAACTGGAAGTTTGCCCAACTTGTCATTGAAAACATCAGCATATTCTGAAATAAATAGCTTCAGTAAAATTGGAACTAGAACATGTGCTTATATGATGAACTTCTTTGGTAAAAGAATGCAAATTCATCCTCAAACTGTCTCTGATACCCAATAATGAGTGGATAGGTCTTCAGACTAGTGAAAATACAAAAAATAGCCACCTCCTATTCCAGCGTAAGCCAGGCACTCAGTCGCAAATCCTTCAAGTTATTGCCAGGAAAGTAAATCCAGAAGACGTACTGTAAAAAGAATAACGCTTTTATTTGTAAAAATGAAAGAGCGTTTTCGACATAGTACTACCACAGCTTCTTCAGAACAAACCATTTTAATGTGTCTTTGTAGCTGTCAGCGTTTAGGTTTTAAAGGGGCGTCTATGGTTTATTTTTCTGTTCATTTTGCTGTTCATTTTGTGATGCACTAATAATGGTATTTAACACAAGATCTACAGTCAACTATATATTTTTAAATATCTAATTCTCTTTTTATTAGTGTCTTAGTTGTGAAAACATTTGAGTGATTAAAATTAGCAAGTGCATTGTGCGTGGTTTTGACATAGTGTTTCTTTAAATGCACACTACTATTAAACCACGCTATGCACGTTTTGTATTTAAATGGGTGTTTTTTTAAAAAAAATGGTTTGTTCTGAAGAAGCTGTGGTAGTACTACGGCGAAAACGCTCTTTCATTTTTACAAATAAAAGCGTTATTCTTTTTACAGTACGTCTTCTGGATTTACTTTCCTGGCAATAACTTGAAGGATTTGCGATTGAGTGCCTGGCTTATGCTGGAATAGGAGGTGGCTATTTTTTGTATTTTCACAGGTCTTCAGACTACATAGAATATCAAGTTGCAATGGTTCCTAGGCAAATAACATGAAAGCACTACTGAGTCTTCAGTTTGAATTTCTTCGCTTCCATAAGCAACAAGTTTTGCATTACTAGCCACATTGAGTTGTTCACCAGTTATCACCTTAGCAAATGTGTCTTCTGACATAACATTACACTTTGAGCCAGTGTCTACTTTAAGCTCAGTGAATTTGCCTTTGATTTGGACAGTACAAAACACTTAATTATTTGCCAGTGAATTTACTGCTTCAACCTGTTCTCCAATTACTAATACACCATCTACGTAGAAAGTAGAATTGCAACTCTCTGTATAGTCAACTTGCTTTTTTGAGTGACCTTTCTTTATAACAATGTCAGGTTTGCTTGATTTGCAAAACTTTAAAAATGGTTCCATTTTTTACACTTGTGGCATTGCTAACTAAATGCTAAGCATTTTTGTCTTTTAGACTCACGATTGGCACCACGATTGTGACTGTTAACAATAAAGATGGACTTGGGTTTTGCTGACTCACCCTTGTACTGCACTAAGCATGTCCATTTCTTAGAAATTGCTGGAAAACTACAAGACTTCCTAGGTAAGCCCGTAAAGGTTGCAGCTACCATGTGCTTAGGCCTGGTTCTGCTAGCCACTTGTTGCATGCTGTCTATCTTTGCTCTGGAGCCTGCTGTAACCCTGCTATTATCACTTGCAAACATACATGTGTGCCTTTCTGTAACTTTATGGATTTGACAGATCTCAATAGCTTTGCTCAGCATTAAATCACTGTCACAAAGCAAAATCTTTCTTACTGCAGCACTATTAATACCACACACAGTCCTGTCCTTTATGAACTCATCTTTTAAGTCACCACATTGACACATTTTAGCTTTGTTTCTCAGGTCAGTAATGTAAGCTGCAAAATTTCTCCTGGTTTTTGATCTCTTTTGTAAACCAAATGCCTCTGTAATGCAATATTTGTCTGGGGGTTACACATTCTCCCTGAACTTGCACTTCAAACACTCAGGGTCTTCCCTTGATTCAGCCTGTACAACAATAACGGTTTTCACCTTCTCCGTCATACACTGCTGGTGCATATACAAATGAACAGTCTCTTTCAATGGCCTCTGACCCAGCTAAGTTTAGAAAAATGAATGAACATCCATCTTTATCAGAATAAGCTGTTTGTATAAAAATATTATGCTCAAATATTCTCCAGTTCGCTGCAATATTCTGATCAAACACCAGCGGTGATGGTTTTCAAAATCCATCTGCCATATTAACAAATACCAGTGAAGGCTGTTGCAAGTATGCATGAACATACACATCTATTCATATTCCAGAAAATTATACCAGTAATTGTAACTATCCAAATAGCACAAGAAGCCTTTGAATAACTCAACTTTGCAATATAAACAGTACACAACACACTGAAACTTTCCCAAAATAGCTGTACTTTGCTAAATAACTCTTTACAGTGCAAGAGACACTCTATAGTCACGGCACTTTGTGAATAAATACACCCAGCACAAGAAACTTTTCAAAATGGCTGTATTTTGACTGTGCTTTACAAAATAGTTGCACTTTATACACACACAAACTCTTCAGAATATATGCACAGCAATAGGCACACACTGTAAGCACTTTTACACACTTTGAGATAATTTTAATAAATTCTGTTATGCCCTGAATAAAATGTGAAATAGTAGTTATGCCAAAACACAGTACTTTGCCAAAAAAATGCAGTCCCCTTGCATTATTTCTGCTTAATGTGCCCCTTTTGCCTTTATTATATTCCTTTTGCTCGTTTAATATTTTCCACCCCCATTCTTGTGCCCCTTTTGCTCTAAACATGCCCATTTTACTTTAAACATGCTGATTTTGCAATTCCAAGGTAATTCCAAACTCCGTATGTGCTTTTCCGATAATTTTTTTATCAAATATCTTAATTTTAAACATTTTGTTTATTTAATAAACCTTTTGTGCCTCTCACTTGTTTAATAATGCAGTTTGTGCCCTTCTAACACTCTGGGCAGGATTCACGAAGGCTTGCACGGAGTGTAAGAGGCTTGTAACACTCCATGCAAGCCTCACGATCCAGGAACAGCCCTAAGCTCTGTGTAAGAGACCAGCTAAAACGTCTCTTACACGGACTGGGCGTGGACATGCTAAATACCTCACTTGCATCCGAAAGGTATGCAAATGAGGTATATTAGCGATCCACGAAGCAGAAACCAGTCCGTGTAGGAGACGTTTTAGCTGCAGAAATGTACTCAGCTGACAACTGAGTACATTTCTGCAAATTCCACAATGGAGCGATGTCAGCTCCAAATAAAGGTTGCATATGACTCAGGCAGCATGCCAATGGCCAAATATGTGGCCATTGGCAAGATAACCCGATGCAAAAATATTAAGAATATAACCCAGCGCAGCCCCGCGCAAATGGGCTGTGCTGTATAAAACCATAAAAAAGAAGGTTATAAACCCACAAATGTGGGTTTCAAGCAATACATGGAATGACAATGCAGGGACCAGCAGACCAAAACCAACATGGCCACCGTGTAGTGGTTGCTAAGGGGGGAAGCTGAGTCTAAGACATGTAACTAAGCATTAGTAGGCAATCTCATGTAAATGAGGGTTCGGATACAGAATCTCACAGTCACATACCAAATGAGCACAGTCTGAGTAGTGTAATAGATACAAAAGGGGGAGGAATAGAGTAGGAGATAGGTGACATCACAGAGGGGAATGGTAGAAAGAAATGCAGTTCATTGGAGGCCAGTGTAACATGACAGATGACAGGCACAGATCATGGAAAGAGGTGTGCCACTAGATAAGTCATGGAAAGTCAAGAAATGGAAGGTGTACACTGTTACCTACACCAAAGTTTCTTGCTGGCCATGCATGCGCACGTGTGCACGCCATGAAGCGCGAGTAGGACAGTGTGTGCGCGTGTAAGGCAGTGTGAGCACGTGGGAGCGTGTCGGGAGATGTTTAACACTGTTTGCGTGGGTGTGCACGCGTATAAGGCAGTCTGAGTATGTTGGAGGCTGTTGGCAGACGTGTAACAGTATTTGCGCGGGTGTACACGCGTGTAAACCCGAATAAGTACATTCTGAACCGTGTAAGCACGTGTGCACGCGTGTAAGCCACTGTGAGCATGTTTCAGATAGTATGCACGTTGCTCCCGCCTGAGGAAACAGAGAGGAAAAAGGAAGCAACAGAATTAATAGGAAGCTAGCAGGGATAACTGCTGAAGCTAGCAGGTGAAAATAATTAGAAGCAGGCAATCACACAGGCAGAATAGTAGCCCAGCCCAGCACTTAAAACTCTGCAAACAGTAGTGCGGGATGTTTCCATTAAGAGACACTGCAAGACAGGAGTAAGCTAATAGAAGTGAAAACTGAAAAAGCTTCACTCAGAGCAGAAATGTTAGGGGCTGCCATAGCTGTCATAATGAGACATAGGCGACTTGCTGAGGGTGGTGACAATGCAGATGGGGCCAGACAACCCACAGTGAGGAGACAGAGAAGAGTGTACAGGCCCAGGGTCACCTACCAAGGGTTACATGAGCTGGAGATAGTAGAGCGCTATCGAGTGGACAGAGAGCTCCTGCAGCAAATTGTTGAGCTGTGCAGGCCACGCCTCACACACAGAACCAACAGAGGGGAACCCATTCCAGTGGAAACCAAGGTATGTGTTGGCCTAAGAATACTAGCAACAGGTACCTTCCAGAGACCAACTGGCGATATGATGGGGATATCACAGGCATCAGCCTCCAGGGTACTGCACCAGTTCCTGGATGCCATGTCAGCACATGTCGGTGATCATGTATATTTCCCCAATGCCCGTGAGGTATTGGCCAGCAATATGCGTCTCTTCCAGCAAATAGCGGAATACCCTGAGGTACTGGGTGCAATAGACTGCACGCACATACGCATCAAAGCACCAGCCAGTGAGCGAGGTAGGGCCTACATTAACCGCAAGGGCTTCCCCTCCATCAACTGCCAGGTCATGTGTGATGCCCAGGGCATAATAATGAATGTGTGTGCTGGCTGCCCCGGGAGTTACCACGATTCCCACATCTGACATTTGACGCAGCTGTACCAGACATTTGCCAATGGGGACATCCCACATGGACACCTAGTGGGGGATGCAGGTTATGCACTGGAGCCGTGGCTGATGACACCCATCAGAAATGCACACACACCTGAACAGGAACGCCATAATGAGGCACACGCACAAACACGTAATGTAATAGAGCATGTGTTTGGGCTGCTCAAGTCACGGTTCCGGTGTCTGGACACATCTGGTGGAGCCTTGCAGTACACACCAACTACATGTACCCAATGTGTCATGGTATGTGCTATGCTACATAATATGATCTTGCGAAAACAGCTGCAGCAGGACCAGCATAGGGCTGGGCCAAACAGCCCCCCACCATTGCCAAGGCCATCACAGGCAGAGTGTGACTCGGAGGAGGAACAACCTGAGCCTGCCCCAGTAGGCAGAAGGAGGCGTGCCCAGTATGCCCTGGCCTTGGCAAAGAGGCAACGCATAGCACATACACTGGCTCAGTAGGAACCCTGGGAATTATATCCCTCTCTGACTCACTCATATAGTAACAGGGATGCCTAACATGTCACAACCTGCTCTCAAAGATGTACAGAGAGTGTAGTATGTGCATCCAACAGAGGCAGCCCTGCAGCACCACCTGAGGCATGATTGCCATGTGTTAAGCAAGGTAACACCGTCTAGTATATGCAAACATGAAGACCCTGCCTAACATCTCACCCTCACCAAGCATGATGCCACACTATGAAGACAAGAAGATCAAGTACAATAATTGGCTGAAGTAATGCAGGCAGTCAAAGGGGAGCCAATGTGTTACAGGCTGGGAAGATATGCGGAGTTTGACATGATGCACCACCTGCTAGGGGTGGCGTGCACCTATCATGCATGCCCCATGGGTACTGGCAAAGGCTGTCAGTACCCACACCATGCCCTGAATAGGTAAGTCTCAAAACACAAACCCAACCTCATAGGTTCTACAAGGGATAGGAACCTAGATGTAATACTACCCCATGACAGATGTATAAACAGCAAGATGTGTGCAGTGTAAATGCACACAGTAAGGAGAATGTAGATACCAGTCCTGTAATAGAAAACTGGGCAAGGCTCACATCAGCACCCTAACACTACCAGGTCACACCTCATACTGTGCTGTACAGCCGCAAAACATGGAACAAGCTACAAAAGGAGGGTGACTAGCAAGAAATTGCAAGGATAACCACACCCCCATGTTGGTACCACAACAAGAAGCAGCATGGAATATCCATGGTCAAATACCAATGGCTAAAACTGCCTTGCAGTATATAGCCTGCTGCAGACCACTGTCCTAATACCAGGAACAGCACCTGGCCTATGTCGGAATACATGAATATATCAAGCCCCCCAAACCACATTATATTGCTTGACTGAAAATACCCAGGCATACACCGGTAGCATTGTACTAGCACCAACACAGTAGGAGAAAATTACCCAGATTCCATAAACCAAAATGCCCAGGAACAATGTACTACTCCCACAAGAGGGGTAAGCATACTGGATGTGATAATCAGCAACATGTGTGCCGGATGGCAAGATGAGACGTGTAACCCTCACTGGTAAGACCAGACCATAGAGTAATCACACTGGATATACACACCCTGACCCCAGTCCTGGCCAGAATACCACAGTGAAAAACATGTGTAAAGTATAGGTTGCAGCCCTCAAAACAGATGTTGAATCCACAAAAGGCCTTGTGCAAGTGCAGAATATGGGACACACCACACAACATGTTATACAGGCATTCCATGAACACAGCCAGGAATGCTTGGAGTATGCAATCACAAATAACAACAACACACAATGCCATACACGCAGGCATCTGGCATGCTGGCCTCCAGCCATTACCAAACCATGCAAGAGAATGAGGAAGTTACCACATGATAGAGCAAACATAAAAAGGGAAGTAATCACTGACCAGTAGTATGGCAACAACATATGTCCACACATACAATCCACTAAGTCCAGCCACAACAAGTATAATCTATGAATCCAGAGGCAATGTGACGCCAGTACCAAGTACACAGACAACCACAACACCCCAATAAATACAAACATATGTGATAGATGCATCCATGTATCCAAACCAGAGGTTGAGCTCCAACAACTCAGTACTGCCAACACTAGTCAGGAGGAGAAGGTAACCACATACACCACAAACCCAGTCCCACATAGACCTACCACAACTGTAAACCAAACACATAAACACAGACAAATATTCCCGGAGGCCTTAATTACAAACACACCACACCAACAGAAGCCTCCAAAGTAGATCACAAGCAACCACAACCTTCAAACATAGCACATGCAACGAATAGTACGCAAAGCTGGTGTGCCAAAAAGTCACAGGCCCGAAGGAGAAACAACATGCCTGATACAGTCGTAACAGGTGTCTGTATAGGCAGACACAGCTGTCCCACTCACCAGACTGAACAAGGGAACGAAAGGGTAGAGTAAGCTGCTTGTAGGTTGCAACAAAATGCCACTTAACACAAGTACGCAGGTCACCCCAAAGCAAGCAGAAATATGATGCACTCAATGTCCATGCTGGTGTGAATTACCTGAGATGTACCTCCCTGGTCAACATCAAATGAGACATGGATGGTCCCTCCGAGTATGTACCCCAGGGCGGGATGACACTGGCTGTGTGCAGCATCCAACCCTCACCAAGAATGATGCCACAGTACAAACACAGAATGCTCATGTTTAACAGCTGGCACAGTTACAGCTGTCAGTCCAAGAGGGTGTAATGTGTGTCTGCTTGAGATGTCAAGCATGACAAGCCATGCTGCTGTTACAGGGATGGCTATCAGCTGTTACCCGTGTGCATCTGGATACTGGATCAGGCCTTTGCTGCCTCCATAGAGCCGTATGTAGGCAAGGCCAAAAAGACTACCCACCACCCTAGAAAACATAAGTGGTAGGAAACATAAGGGTAATGCTGTCCAATGCCAGATGTGTAAACTGCAATATGCATGCCCCTGAGGCACTTCCCATTATGGAGAACATTGATGCCTGTCCAGTGACAGAAGCCTGCTGCAGGCCTAGTGATAGCACACGAGCACTACTAGGTTATACCACATACCATGTGTTATGGCCCCAACACCTGCACCAAGACATCAAAGTAGGGGGAGTATCCATATGCAGCACAGACCCCCATATAGCCAGGTAACTGACAATGCACAAAGCAGCGGACACCACCCATGTGCACATAACTGTAGTCAAAACTGCTGTACAGTCTGTAGCATGCGACAGACCACACTCTCACACACAAGAACCCCACCCAGACATCCGAAGACACTGGACAGTATGAATGTCCCACCAAATACCAGACAAGGTACACAAAGTACCACATAGGTGTCAAACCATTATGTATGCAAGGAGTCATCAGGGACCTAGGGACACAGGTCGACATTAATCTGTCATGTGACAGCCACAATGCCAATGTGGCTATGAACACTGTTGATACTGGACACTGTATCATGAAAGGATTCACATCAACATCAACAGAGGTCACTGTGCAGCTGTACTGTTCCCTTATCAGACCCATAATCTAGTACAATGACTCATATGGGATGTACCATACGTGACACCTGCAGCGGTTCGGAAGACCTCATAGTTACCCCACCAACAGGATAAAGAGTGTGGAATATATGTCATATGCTGCCTGGCTGTAGACACCCCAGCTGACTGCAGTCACACACTGCCTACACAGAGGCATTGTATGTCTGTTGTACCAGGCCATGTCCAACACAGGAGTAATGGACATGCTACACCACAGGAAATCAAAGCCATTGGAGCTGTGAGAGTCACAGATGTCAACCTCAACACATAATGAAATAAGATGTGCTGGAGGGACAGATACATAACCCATAGGCTCCCCACACCCAGAAACAGGATCTCAATCCATGGTAGGCAGAGCCCCTCACTGACACCCCTCAACAGGAATATTGCCAAGTGGATGGATGACCGTACATGTATACTGGGGGTCCCCACTGTGTCACGACCAGACAGAGGCACAGTGAAGAACCTCATAAATGGCCATAATTGAACATAGCAAGGGGTGGCGAAAGACACACACACTCTAGCTAGGCTTACTAAAGGCCTAGGGTGTCTAGCCTACTATGGACCCATGAACCTATGAAGATACAAAACGTACAGGACACTAAGGATAATCACAAGGCATACCCAACTGATGGTAGGAACCATGTTGGGCATCCACAGATATGCTCCGAATCACACAGATATTACAAATAACATACTAAACACACACACATATTGCTAACATACAACCTGCCAGGTGCAGTGCAAACACCCCCCCCGAATGCAAAATACCTATCCCAGCAGATGGTCCCCTGACATTGCAGATGCTGAGGTAACAGCCATCATCTGCAAAGCAGAACACACAGCAGCAAAGGTATGTGATGGTGTCCTGTGCTGAGGCCAACATGGACCCCAAGAGCAATGGAATGCAAAATCACACTACTGGCCAATGTCAGCCTTACCACAGGATATGTACCCAAAGAGCAGTGTACAACAACAGTGGTCCATCACAACAAAGGTGTTGCCTGAATGGATACTCCAAACTGCCACCCCAGGAACCTGACAAGCTTGTTCTGCACAGCTATGGAAAGGATCAGTATGTACCGCAGACAGAAGGCTAATGTGGACCTACTGATACTGGATCCTACACACTGTGGCTGTTGTAACTGCAGAACCGGCCCCTAAACATGTCTGACCCATTTGAAGCAGTCATTAAGGTCATTGATGAGGGCTATGTGGTCCACACAGCGTAGCTGGACTGTGCTCATGCTTCTAGACAATACCGTACGTGTTCAGTATGGATATGTTCACCAGCTTAAATATACACCCCTATGTCAGTAGAGGGGTTGCAAAGCAGACCAAGGACAGAACTGACATGGTCAGACATGCCGCATCCATGTCAGACTACAAAGCGGATATGAGTGGCATCCCACAAGGCCTGGTCTTGGCACCCCCCCACCCCCGTTCTGTATACATGTCTCATAGGTATAGGCCAACATGGAAGAACTGTGACTGAGCATGTATGCAGAGGAGTACAAACAGCCCACCATATCCGGCCCCCAGCTGACACAAGCAACCCACAAAAGGAACACCTACAAACAGACAACTGTAGCCATAGCCATGTCAGCAAGCTAATCGCAGAACTGTGTATAGACAACCACCATGGATATACAGTAAGTGCCCACAAATTACCACACAGGTGTTAACCCATGAGGTACCTAACATGTAATGTGAGACCTGGGTACAAAAGGTGATAAATATCCTGCACTGGACAAACATGTGTCTGTAGTGTTCGCAGAAACATGTACCATATACCCACCCAAACATGAAGGCTGGCAGATGTAGATAAGGGGAACTCACTCTGGCTCTGCAGCCATCCTCCATCAGCATCACAACTGACTACAACAGCCCCTGTGGGATATACCACAGCAGACACCTCCATCAACTGTAAAGTCCACAACAGTACCCCACCAGGGGTAGCAAAGAGCATGAACAGATGCCATGTGTTGCCTGAGTAAACAAACTGCAGCCCCACACACCGCCATCCTTCCCAGCTACAGGAAAGCTGTGCCTGATGTATGAAGCCATTTCCAACCTGGAATGACTGAACATGTTGCACCTTGTACAATCTGAATGGCAGTGAGCTATGCACATGAGAGACCTGAACCCCAGCACTGACATACATAGGACAAGCTGTACAGAATGATCCATAACACCCCCACACTTCAGTAAACTCCTGGTACAGGTCAGCCAGAGTGCCACATATCAACACCCCTCAAGAGGCATCCTGATGAGTGTATGGGAGATGGTAGGCTACCCTGGGTATCACTGTTATGTCAGAGGTAGACAGAGGCACAGTATACCAACCATGACATATGTAATGGCAAACTCCAGTTATAATGTGTGTCGAAGGATAAACACACCCTGTGACTACCATCAGAAATGGCCTATGGAACATCGCTAGTGTTTGCCAATGTCCACCCATGTTGTGGAATACACTAGCAATGTTGGACGAGCCTGGTGTAGGTAGTCCATATCTGAACATATTGCAACATGGTCATATGTGCACAACTGGCCCCTACACAGTCTGTTGTGCTCACTATGAAGATGTCAAGCAGTGATAGGACTAAAGCCCAGGATACTGTCCACCACAGTGGAAGTACCGAACCAGTACACTATATGGTACTACAGTGTTAGGTCATTATGAAAGTATGTTGAGAACTGTCTGCAAAGTATCCCATGCAATTCCTGCAGGCACAGTATAATCCCTGTTGTGGCAGGCATGAAGCAGTTGGCCAGTTAGTACACAACATGACACCCAACACACAATCATAAACGTGCGATAATATCGAAGGTCACACACACCCAAATATGTGGTGGACTTCAGAGTGCAACATATGGAAAGCTCACACTGGGCATGCTCGCACACTTTGATAAATGAGGCATATGTCAGACAACATGCCATGGAAAGGCTGAACTGGGCATGCTCACACACTTAGGCCATATCTCCGTGTAGCAGTTGGCCACACATATCTGGTATTTGTAGGTGTCAGTCCAGGAACCAACCACAACACAGCAATCAGCCCAGTGCACACAGTAAATGACCACAGAGACATAAGTGATATAGTGGATTGCCGTCATATGCAAACATCTGCCACAGATACACAAGTTGGTCATAGGAACAGGGAATGCTATGGCAATAAAGACCTGCAAACAGTAGAACAGCACAACAAATATTGTGCATCCGACAATTGAACATATGGGTGTAGAGGTCAATACTAGGCTTCTTGCCCCAGGGAATGACAGCTCAGCCAGAGTGTGCTTGGCATCTGCATCCCCAGGATAGTAGGCTACCATGCCACTGTAAAGTAGGTCACAGAAGGCAACATGTGAGGCTAGTGAGCTGTGCCTCTGTCAAGCAGGGGCACCGTGGAGGTCTCAGGGATTGAATGGGCTAAGCCACAGCCATGTTGTCGGTGTGTGCTGTGAGAGGGTTGCTGAGGATCTCTGACAGTAGGTGTCCACCAATAACAGACTGAGGGGAGCACTATCTGCATTCTCTGGACGATTCCACTGTCAACACTGTGTTGTAATGAGTATGTGTGAATGAAGTGCCATGCTGGAACTGTCCACAGATGTCCTCCCTCTGTGGGCTACAGCTCTGCAATGTATTAGGTCACTCTGTCTGTTGAATGGCGCATATATGGCCAGTGTACAGCTGACAGGTGTCTTGTTGTGGAGCAGTCATGGGTATATGTGGGATAGCATGACCAATGCAAACTGTACACATGCTCATAGGATCCAATTGTCAAGGATTATGCTGAGTGGCCAGTATAGTCCTCCAGCATGGGTCCTCTGAAGTCATCCACCCCAGTCTACACAAGTGTAGAGTCTGCTTGTGCTAAACACAGTTTGTGTGCAGTGGCAACCTTGCCTGGGGGTGGCGATGAGATATGGATGTTCAGGGAAAGGTGGGTATGGTCAGATATCAACAATGGTGGTCTACCTCTGGTGTGGAACAGTGAGTACCCATGTTGCAGATGGACAGGTGCAATATGTATTCACCCATGTGGCTGTGGTGTGTGGTTCTGCCATAGCACATGGACCCACAAATTGTAGTGGCTGTAGGGTAAAGTGGTAGAGGCCTGAGTAGTTCTCACACACAATATGCCTGTACCTGATTTTAACAACTGGAATGGTGTATGTGAATACCTGCATATCCTGGCACTGTTCCCAGGGAAGCTAAGTGTGTGTCCTGGATGTGGGTGTGGTGTTCTGGACTGGTTGTGTTGTGTGTTACAGGTCCTGTGGTCCCAAAGCATGGTATAGAACATAACCTGCCAGTGTGATGTGCATATCTGACCCTGACGTAGGTGGCTGCAAATGCATATATATGCTATCCCCCACCTGACAGGTAGTACTACATCTACATACCTCTGTAGAAATAAAGATGTCAGCACCCTAGAAATACTACAGGTGCAAAACAGATGCCCAGTAATTTGGGTAGTGCGCTCTGCTTATGCGTCTCCCTCAAGTGTCATAATATAGTTAGGTAGGGGTTCGAATACTGCAAATGCTCAGTGTGTGTGTGTGTGTGTGGGTGAGTGGGGTTTGTGTGTGTGAGAGGGAAATGTCCCTTTTGGCAAGTGGGATAACACACTAGAGGATGCACATTCCCCTTACTAAACACTGATGATGTCAGCACCCTATAAGTACAGCAGGAGAAAGAACGCCTCCCAGTAATGCGAATAGCACGCTCTGCTAATGCGTCCGTCTCGAGTGTCATAACATAGCTAGGTAGTGGTTTGAATCCTGCAAATGGCAAGTGTGTGTGTTTGGATGAGGGGGGTTACTGTGTGAGGGAAATGTCCCTTTTGGCAACTGGGAGAACACCCTACAGGATGCACACTCCCCTTTCTAAACACAGATGATGTCAGCACCTTATAAGTACAGCAGGAGAAGGAAAGCCTCTCAGTAATGCGAATAGTGTGCTCTGCTAATGTGTCCATCTCGAGTGTCATAACATAGTTAAGTAGTGGTTTAAATCCTGCAAGTGGGTGTGTTTGGATGAGGGGTTTTAGTGTGTGTGTGTAAATATGTGTGAGGGAAATGTCCCTTTTGGCAACTGGGAGAACACACTACAGGATGCACACCCCCCTTTCTAAACACAGATGATGTCAGCACCCTATAAGTACAGCAGGAGAAGGGAAGCCTCCAAGTAATGTGAATAGTGTGCTCTGCTAATGCGTCTGTCTCGAGTGTCATAACATAGTTAGGTAGTGGTTTGAATCCTGCAAATGGCAAGTGTGTGTGTTTGAATGAGGGGGTTTAGTGTGTGTGAGGGAAATGTCCCTTTTGGCAACTGGGAGAACACACTACAAGATGCACACTCCCCTTTCTAAACACAGATGATGTCAGCACCCTATAAGTACAGCAGGAGAAGAGAAGCTTCTCAGTAATGTGAGTAACGCACTCCGCTAATGCGTCGGTCTCGAGTGTCATAACATAATTAGGTAGTGGTTTGAATCCTGCAAATGGCAAGTGTGTGTGTTTGGAGGAGGGGGGTTAGTGTGTGTGCACAAATATGTGTGAGGGAAATGTCCCTTTTGGCAACTGGGAGAACACACTACAGGATGCACACTCCCCTTCCTAAACACAGATGATGTCAGCACCCTATAAGTACAGCAGGAGAAGGGAAGCCTCCCAGTAATGCGAATAGCGTGTTCTGCTAATGCATCAATCTCGAGTGTCATAACATAGTTAAGTAGTGGTTTGAATCCTGCAAATAGCAAGTGTGTGTGTTTGGATGAGGGGGGTTAGTGGGTGTGTCCAAATATGTGTGAGGGAAATGTCCCTTTTGGCAACTGGGAGAACACACTACAGGATGCACACTCCCCTTTCTAAACACAGATGATGTCAGCACCCTATAAGTACAGCAGGAGAAGGAAAGCCTCCCAGTAATGCAAATAGCGTACTCCACTAATGCGTCCATCTCGATTGTCATAACATAGTTAGATAGTGGTTTGAATCCTGCAAGTGTGTGTGTTTGGATGAGGGGGGTTAGTGTGTGTGTGCAAATATGTGTGAGGGACATGTCCCTTTTGGCAACTGGGAGTGCACACTACAGGATGCACACTCCCCTTTCTAAACACAGATGATGTCAGCACCCTATAAGTACAGCAGGAGAAGGGAAGCCTCCCAGTAATGTGAATAGTGCACTCTGCTAATGCGTTTCTCCCGAGTATTGTAATGTAGTTAAGTAGGAGTTTGAAACCTGTAAATGGCATGTGTGTGTGTTTGGATGTGGGGAGTTTGTGTGTGTGCATTTCCGTATGAAAAACATGTTAGGTTTGGCAATCAGGAGATCACACTACCTGATGCACATTACCCTTTCTAAATACTGATGTTGTCAGCACCCTATAAGTATAGCCAGAGAAGAAGAACTATCTAGTAAACCAAAGAGTGCGCTTTGCTAATGCATCTCTCTCGTGTGTCATGACTTAGTTAGGTAGGGGAATGAATCCTGCAAGTGTGCATGTGTGTGGGGGTAGTAGGGTGTGTGTAAGTGCAAGTGTGAGTGAACAGATCCTTTTGGCAAATACTACAATACACCAGATGCTGCATACTCCCCCAGTAAACACAGGGGATGTCACCACACTATCAGCACAGCCAAACAGGGCTAGTTGGCTAGTAATGCCAATAGTGTGCTCTGTTACTGTGTCTATTACCATTGTCAGAGTACAGATAGGTATGTTTTGGTAACCCACAACTGTCACGTGTGGTTGTGTCACACAGTATGACCTTGTGTGGGTGTTTGTACATAACAATGCATGCCATTGTCTAAACCAGCAATGGCATTGCACACATGATGTATGTGTGTGACACATACACATAAATACCTGTGGCCTGCAGTAGTTACCATGTCTGACACATGCTTCGAGTGGATAAATGGTATTTGCAATGTATACCAATATGACTGTGTCTTACTGTGCAGGGTCCGCACGTGGTATGTCTCTATACAGTGTGGGTGTCTACGGTGAAAGACCTACAGCAGGGGATACACATCTGGTCTGGGCCATATAGTGTACATGTAGTTGATGTACAGGTGCTGCATGTCCCCACCTGTTGTGATAGTGGTAACATGTCATTCCACTGCAATTCGGTGACCACATGCTGTGAACCTTTCAACTAGTGTGTTGTAGCTACAGTAATGCTCACACACAATGTTTGGCTGGATGCAGTCCAGCCATAAAAACACAGTTCTTGAGACTGTCATATTGCCAGTGTTGTTATGGAGGATAGGTGGTCTTCCTGTGTAGGTGAGGGTTGTGTGTGCCAGGCTATGAACCAAATTGCAGTCCGACACACTGTTAGCTGCACATGAGTAGGCCCTAATGGTTTGTGCTGTGCGAACAACCTGGAGGTGTGTGTATCTGTGTTACCTTGGGATACCACCCCCCCTATCCATGTGTGTTACATGTGTAGGGGACGACAGGCATGGTATGGGGCATAACCTGTCAGTGATGGGTAACACCTGTGAGCCATGAATCATGAATCTGGTACTGCACAGACATTGCAGTTCACCGTGCTGAGGACAGTGTCTGGTGCATGCATCTTCCGGTGTACACTGCTGTTGTTGTGTAGCAGCACTGTTAGTGTCCTAACCTGTGTGATACCCACAGAGGTCGCTATGTAAACCATGTCCTGGAGCATAAGGCAGTATGTGTGTACCAAGGAGATTTGTCATTATACATCTGGCCATGGATGTCACGTGCAAGATGACCCTTGCACATCATTGTGGCTTCCCTAGCATGTAAGCACACGTTGACAGCCAGTGGATACCCTATGAATGACAGTGAAGACTGAGCATAATGTAGACATACAACACCCTTCCCACATATAGTTTTAGAATACCTGGTGAGGGTATGTTGGCAACCAACATCAGGCTCATACTGGCCTGTGCCACATGCTGAGAGATCCATTCTATGTTCCCTATCATGTAGTCCAGGGAGGTATGTCTCAGGCGGCCATACTGGCATGGTCAATTAGTGAGTCATATCTGTCCATGCCTCTGACTGACCTGTATGCATGTGTGCTGTGGTGGACCATAGTGCCCCTGAGGCATATCACTGTGACCTTCACTAGATACAGCCTGTTGAGCGGGACCCCAGTGCAGCACACAAGACAGGTACCTGACACGTCTGTAGCAGATGTGTTGTGTAGCCCTACAGGCTGTGAGTGTGTGGCACAGGTGATGTGCATGCCATGTGTGGCATGTGCTGTGTTCCGACGGAACATATGCCTGTGTGCCAGCTGCAGAGGTGTATGATGCCCAGGCAGGCTGCTATTCTGAGTCCTCACGTATGCCCCAGTGTGTTCAGCATGCTGTCAGTGTGTGTCAATGTCTGACTGGTATTGTAGTCACTGTAATATATTTTATTGATTTATTTATTTATACTACATTTGTTGACTGGGATAGTCCGACTGGATGCATGTCCATTTCCAGGGGAGGCCCATGGAGACAAGCAAGGAGGGTAGCAGATACAGCATTACATAATACTAGCATTACATATTACAAACAGATTATTTACAGAGATTACATAAGTAAGCAAGTCAAACATGTTCCACAGGTTGATGTTAGACCTGAGCACAAGTCAGGATTAAATTAAAATTACACAGTAAAGTGGTTCACAGATTTTACACATTCAAGTTAGCCAGGCTTGATACATTGACATATCCAGTTAAGTGACAAATGTTGTTTGAGTCTACTGTTAAATTGACCTAAGGTGGACAGTAGGGTAATATCAGCTGGAAGTGAGTTCCAGGATCTACTTACAGGGTTTGCAAAGAGAGAATCACCGGCTGTGTTATTAAACTTGCTAGTCTGAAGTAGTAATTTGTTAGAGGATCGAAGCAGTCTAGGATTGTTATAGGGGGTGATAATATTTGAAGTGCAGGAGTATTGTCTGGATTATAGAGGATTTTATAGGCCATAATCAGTTGGTTATACTGTATTAGGCTGGGTATTGCAAGCCAACCAAGCTGATTTAGATTGATGCAATGATGTGTCCTAAAAGGCAGCCCAGTGGCAAACCTGGCAATGTGGTTGTAGCAAATTGAGTGTTTGTTAAGGACAGTCTTGTTCATATTCGAGAGTAGAGGGGATGCATACAGAAGGGTTGAAACAAGGTGTGAGCGAGCTATGACACCTTTAGCTGGAGGGGCTAGGAAGGCTTTAATTCTGTAAAGTGACCCTAGTTTTCTATTGATGGCTTTGATAATCTGGTTAACATGTAGGTCACATTTGAGATTATTGTCTATGATGGCACCTAATAGTTTCGGAGATGGGTCAGGGGAGATTATTGTGCCATCAGTTGATGTTATGGTAACGGTGAAAGTGGTAGACCTACGTGTTGGTGAAATAACAGCAGTTTAGTTTGATTGGGATTTAGGATCAGACGATGTTCAGAAAGCCAGTTTTCTATTGTATTAAAGGTGGTCTAGGTAGCTGACCATAACTCTACTGGAGATGTGGCTGAGCAGATCAGAGTAGAGTCTTCAGCATATTGGATACAGCTGACTTTTGGGATGACAGTATAAAGGTCGTTAATGAAGATGGAGAACAGCAAGGGCCCTAGTATAGAGCCTTGTGGTACTCTGAGGGTGTTAGGTAGAAGGTTAGAGAGTTTGTTCTGCCAGAGGCCAGCCTGCTGTTGACCATGCAGGTAGGATTGAAACCATTGGAAGGCTCCAGTATCTAGACAGTCTTTGCAGGGTGTGGAGTACAAGTTGGTGATCAACCATATCGTATGCCTTGGAAATATCCAAAAAGAGGGCTGCGGATTTATAATTATTGTTGCAAGTATGGCTTATGGTGTTAGTAAAAGCTAGGAGGCCTGAAGTAGTGCTGTGATGAGGACGTAAGCCATGCTGCGTGTCTGCCATAATGCGAGTTTGGATTAGGTGGTGCATGAATTGTCTATGACGAAAGTTTCCATAATCTTTGCAAGTGGAGAGAGTATAGCTATTGACCTATAATTGGAGACTTCAGTAGAGCTGCCTCCTTTGTGAACTTGGATTACATATGACATTTTCCAGATGGTGGGAAAGTTAGATTCTAACATGGTTCCTTTGATTACCTTTGAGACGGGATAAGCAATAGCATCATCTGGTTTTGATAGGTACTCGGCAGGGAGTTGATCAGCAGAAAGTGTAGTGGGTTTCACTGTTTCAATCAAGGTACGGAGAAGTGAAGTGGCGACTGGTTGGCAGCTGGACGCAAGTAGTTTTCTAGGGGTGCTACTTTCAGGACCAGGGGAGCTAGGAGGTAGATGGCTAGCTAGGGCCTGAAATGTCTCAGTAAAGAACTGGTCAAAACTATCAGGAACATCTTCAGGGGTATTATCAATAGTAGCAGCAGGGATTGGGGTTGACGTTTGTCCAGGATGTAGTATATATGACATGCCACCTGACAGGGTATGGCATTACTGGGTTCAGAGAGACCAGTCCCCAGATTGGCTGTGTGGTGGCATCCCACACATGTGTTGTACGTTCCTGGCCAAGGGTGATGGCTGACTGCATACATGTGGCAGCTGTGACAATTACCCATGACTCACATAAACCACAATTGGACCATAGAGGTGATTCACAGGTTACCTTTACACATGCTACCCTAGTAGTGTGATTGCCATGGTGAGTACCAACACATAGGGCCAATGGGGAACAGCATACTGAAGGTGTGTATGTGTGGGTGTACCGCTACTGTTTCATAGCACTGACATATATGACTGCACACGTGGGTAAATGCCAGGTAACATGTGCAATGTGTCACAGGCAACGTACATGCGTACAGGACAGACAGTGACGTTCTGTCATGTGTAAAGTTGACATACATATTGTATGCTATGCAGATGTCACTAGAAGTCTACAGAAGCACTGTAACTCTGCATTGCAGGTGTAAGCAGTGTTCCAGGGAACCCCAAGCGAACATGCATGCAAACAAAGCTACAGTAAACAGGGCTGGAAGTAGTGCATTATACAACAAAGAAGGGGTAACAATAACAGTAAGTAACAATGCAAATATGTAGGCACTATCAACATGTACCCAGGAATACGCAGCAGATGCCCATGGTAGAACTGATATTATGTCATACTTATTTGTGATTTGGATTACATTGGTACTGCACACATATCTACATGCGCCAACATCCACATGGCATAGTCATTGTGGGCAACTTGACACCATTACTGTACATGTCCACCATTGCATATCACTACTTGCATTAGCTTTCCCCCTGTGCTACCCATGTATGCAGCTATCTGTTGACAACCTTACCACCGGCATGCAATTATGTGCAGCTGTTATACTTTGGTATGTACTATGGGTGCAGATAACAATTCAGGACATTCATACAGTTACTGCAGCAGGCATACTGGGATAAACACACAGTCATAGCAGCACATTGTACTGTTACCAACATGATACTACTAATACACTTCTATGTAGTCACCCTGTGCATCAGCAATGTGTTTACCTGTTCCCGCAATGATGTTGGAGATTGCAGGAGGTGGCACAGTGTCATCATATGCACAGGGTGTGGATTAGGTATGCCTGAGTCAGCCACTGATACCACCAATTGACATATGTGTGTATGTGTGTTGGTGAGGGGCAGCAGTACAGGGTGGGGCAGTGTTGGTGCAGTGTGTGCGTGTATGTGGTTGCCCTAGGTGTTAACATTTCACATGTGTGTATGCACGCACACAGTTCCACCTCATGGCTGCCATATACAGGGGTTTGTGGAAAGCCACAGACTGCACCTGGCAGGCCATACAGATAAGTGTCTGTGTGCACGGACACGGTACCTGTGCCTGGCAGGGGTGCTACGGACCGTATCCAGTACAAAGCCAGACTGGGTACTGTCATCAGAAGCAGGAGTGTGTTGACTGGACACAAGTCCCTGTTGGAACTGTCCAGAGCCACGTGCACGTGGTCTCCTGGGACGTTCCGATGACAGCACAGACCCAGCATTGCTGGGGCTGCTGCTGGCACTATGGGGGCATGCCCGAGCCTGTTGTCATCCACGCCGACTGCCAGCTGCTGCTGCTGCCGGCATACGGCCATGTCGATGCCGCAAACACCCACCATTGCCCTGGCTCATGGACATCTGGTTGTGGAACTGCTGTAATATGTCCCCACAACGTCTGTCTGACATCGGTGAAGTTACTGATAGCATCCGCAATGTCACGCATACTGTCTGTCATGGCTGTGCGACATGCTCTCAGCTCCCTCAGACCCTGTCTGGTGTACCTTTCCATACGTGACTGTGCCTGCATGACAGTCCGAAACATAGCTGAGGTTGACAGACCTCTTTGGGCACGTTGGCCAGAGGCAGTATGCCCATGGATGCTCCCACGAGAACCCATGGTCAACTGTCTGTGTGGTACCATCGGAGGACCCTGCCCATGGCTGCTGTGTGGGGACGCATGTGCCACAGGTACCACATTACCCTGGTCTATGCCCACTGTATCCTGTCCATCACCTAGGGACAATGGTGACAAAGGATGTACAGACAGGATGACTGTGCACAATGATGGGGTTGACAGCTGTGTACTGTCAATTGGCTGACCAATGGCAGACCCTGACACACCTTCCTGTACCATTACACAAATATCATCATTACCAGTAGCCGTGGCACAGGATTCAGGTTCCCTGCTGCAGGTCACCAGAGCAGCCCCAGAACCTGTGGGAGGAAGACAGGAAACACAGTTTACAGTCTCCAGACATTGTTACCAGTGATGCACTTATACACACATGCACACATGGACACATGCACACATGAACACAGGCACACATGCACACATGGACACAGGCACACATGCAGACATGCACACGTGGACACATGCACACGTGGACACATGCACACATGTACACATGCACACATGCACACAGGCACACATGCACACATGCACACAGGCACACATGCACACATGGACACATGCACACGTGGAAACATGCGCACATGGTCACATGCACACATGGGCACATGGGCACATGCACACGTGGTCACGTGTACACATGCACACGTGGTCACGTGTACACATGCACACGTGGTCACGTGTACACATGCACACATGCACAGATGCACACGTGGACACAGGCATACATGCACACATGCACACAGGCACACATGGGCACAGGCACACCTGCACACATGCGCACATGCACACCCCACAGTATACACACAGAGCACTACTGAGTTACACTACTGTTACTAGCATTATCAGGACTATTATAGGTTATGTTAAACACACTCACCAGCATGGATGGCCTGTCTTGCTGTAACCCTGGAGGGACCTGCAGAAATGATGAGATTAATGTCAGTGGGCACAACTGTGCCATTGATATTGCATATGATACAGTGTACAGAACAGTCAAGTGTACATATGGCATATTACCTGCACGCTCCATGTCGTGCTGCTGTGTGGAACCAGCCTCCATCATAATGCAGGTGTACTGCTGTTAGTGTTCCGGGGCTTGAGCCACAACATTTAGGAGTAGCCCCTCCAGTCTGGTGAGGGGGGGATGTGTGGCCACCCCACCTCCTGTGGTGACCTGTTGCCTGTGGATATCTGATGCACGCTGCCGGACACTTCGGATTAAATCACTGCAGTGATGTTGTACCTGCTCATATGTCCTGTTATGCGTGCCAATATCATTTACCCTATGGACAAGGTCTTGCCACAGTGCGGCCCTCTCCTGCTGATTCTGACTGGTGCGGAAAAACAGGATGTCATACTCCCACTCCAGGCTCTGGTGGATTTCCTCATCTTCCACCACAGAGTAGGCGGAGTTACGCTGTCGCACCATCTCCCTGGAAGAGAACACAAACAGGATATCAGCAGACCATGTCAGCAATACATGGCGCACATACTATACATGATACTCATGTATAGTGATATACTACTACTCCCATATGTTGCATGTGTGTGTTGTGGTGGATACACAGGTACATGGCCAGATATCAGTGCTCAGGCAACACCTGTACAACAATACCTGCCACATTCCACACAACATAGTAGCATACCCCATCGGTCAGCACACACTGACAGGTGCAATGCACAACCTCACTCTGGGGGTTCATCCCAAGGTACTGTATGTGGGACACCGTCCACTACTGTGATGTGGACAGAAGTTACTTGGCCTGGATATACATATCCCACCACCAGCACAGTAGACTACTTTGATATGTATGTGATTAGACAGTTATTCACTTGCTGGGACTGAGATGGTATCCATGCAGCACACTGGGCCAATGGAAGCCACAAGCCACACTGCTGACCCCTTTGCAAATGCTTACCATGGACATGCCACAGATTGCATGGAACTTGCACACACATTTCTAACCCAGACCCTATGCACAAAGGTTAGGCATCCTGTCCGGTGGACCCCAGACAGAGGCAGATTGTATAACAATAGCAGGAGGCTACTGCAGGACAGAGCACATTCACATTAAGGGAAGGCATCTGTGGTCAGCACTGGTACTACGCTATGGTCCATCATAACAATGGCCACGGCCTACTCTGGGAGGGAAATGGACACAAACACTATGGATGACCACAAGGCCTTCTTCAGTTATGTTGCACATATGGACCACATGCCTCAGATATGCTCTGTGTTAATACACACCTACTTAACATTCACCAAACACATGGATATTGGCAACAATCTTGTAGACATGTTCGGTGCAAGTATCCCCCCTCCTTTTCCCCCACCAGTTGAAATATTTATCACAGTTGGATGTAACCTCCCTATCATCTCACATGTCCAGGTGAGGGCCGCCCTCAGCAGAGAAGAACACACAGCATCACTGTGACCTCATGGTATCCCTGGATGTGTGCTACCGGCACTCCGAGAGGACATACAACCACATATAACACTGATAGTTTATCTTGGCCATACTACAGGATATGTACCTAGACAGTGGCATACAGCAACAGTGGTCCCACACCACTAAGGGGGCACCTTGACTGACCCTGGGAATTACCACATCATATGCATAACTGGCCTGGTCTGCTAAGCTATGGAATTATGCAGTATGGGATGCATATGCAGTGACATTGGGTACCTGCAGATTCTTGTTCCCAGCCAGTGTGCCTTTGGGATGGGCTGATCCTGACTTTTGAACCTTGCTGACCTTTCAAAGCAGTCACTACAGCCAATGCACAGACAACTGCTGCCAGGATCATGGCCTAAGACTGATTGACATGTAATGTATGGTCATCCCCTTTTGGTGGAACTACGTACACACAACATATCACATGGACATACCTATGGATACAGACCTATGACACATTTGGAGGGTTCACAGTATGCACACTATTAACCTGCTACTTTGCATTACCTCTGGTTGTCACAGCTGGTTGCATTACCACAGCTTCTGCTTGCTGCTGCTACTGTCAGTGCTGACAGCTTCGGGTGACAGAGTCACAGTGTCTAATTTTTTTTTTTTTTTTTTTTTGCTCTCTCTCTCTCTCTCACTTCTTGCTCTCCCTCTGTCTGCTTACAGACAATGCAATGAATGTATTGCATGTGGGGAGTGTTAGCACTGGATGCTTTTGTAGGTATCTGCATAGGTCCATGTGATGGCCTCTGCACCAATTGTAAGCCAGCATTTGCTAATTGCATACAGCCAGTTGTGTACTGATTGCAGTTCTCACTGTGATTTCAGGTCAGTGCTATAAAAGGGTATGTGGGATAGGCGTTGCCCTTTCAGATTGTGAGGGCGGGGACCATGCTGGAATGCTGTGGACAGTGTTCTGTGAGTGTAAAGGTTAGTATCTCTCTCATGATTCAGGCTGTGTTGTATATTCACATTTCTCCATTCCTCTCTCATGTTCCCTGTAGCAAGTGTGTATGCACATTGACTCCTACAACTATATATAGATATATATTTATATATATATATATATTTACATATACATACATTTATGTATGTACTTTAACTGACCTTATTATCTACAAGCTGCCAACTGGCATGGCTGTTTCTGTTCACACACTACTATTATGGAAATCCAGTAGTTTTGACAGTAATTTTAAATGACATGCTTTGTGTACTACACATCCTATAGTCCCTTTACATTCATCCCTACTATTACATGTTATATTTATTTTAGCACAATGTTTTTGTATAAGAGTCATGGCTTAGTGGTAGGTCGTACAGACTAGTGTTTCCAAGGTCCTGCGTTCGGGACTGACAGTGGGATTTTATTTTGCTTTTGAACTGAGTACAGGACCTGTCAATCGAAGTGACTAAGGCACTTTTAAGCAGTTGTAACCGGGTTAGCGCTGGTTTGCACAGAGCTCACACATGCGCACTGGCAGTTAGCTCCACGCACACAAGCGCACACCCGCTTACAACCGCTTAACGGTGCTTACTCTGGCGCACACCCATGCTATTTTCTTTGAAAGAAAAGAAAATGGGGAGACAGGAAAGTGGTGAAAAAGGGGTCACAAAGAGGGTAAGACAGTAGCGAAACAAGCTTGGGATGTGCAGGAGGGATGTAGGTAAGGCCCATAGCTGCCCATTTCTTCATCAGCAACAGCTGTGCATATGTATGTAATTTGGTGTGACATTTGAAACCTTCCACCCCTGAGAGAGGTGGCAGGACAACAATAATACTTGTTGTACAGCCAATTGTAATTGATAGGTTCCATGTCCAGCAGACATGTGCGGAATGGGCAGCTATGTATGTGGCGTAATTTTTGTGGGTACAGAGTGCCCTTTTTTTTTTTCAGGTGAGAGTGGTATGTCAGGTGAAGGAAGTTGGTACAGCTGGGGAGGTAGGTTGGGTAGGTAAACGGACAAGACAAACAAGATGCATACAGGGGCGGTGTATGACATGTGTGGGGGGCGTTACACAATTGACGGGGACGGAGGTTTGGATATCCAGAGCCCATGAGCCCACAGATGGCAACAGTGGAACTGATATCCCCACCCATAGGCAGTTCATAGGTTCATAGGTTCATAGGTTTATACTAGGCTATCTGCCCCAAGGCATTTATAAGCCTAGCCCGAATTTTTGTGGCTTACGCCACCCCTTATATGAAAAAATACTGTACCCATTAGTTTGTTGTGCCTCTGTCCAGCAGTGACACAGAGATGATTCCCGGGGTAAACCTACGATCTCCCATCCACAGGTCAAGATTTCTCTTGAACAGAGCCAGCGAGGTGCTCTGCCTCACATGGACCGGGACTCTATTCCACAGCATAGGGAGTCTCTGAGTGATAAATCTGTCCCTCCAGCACATCCTATTTATATCTGTGCTAAGGTTTAAGTCGCTTGCTCTAGTGGTTTTGGTGGATTTGGATTTTTTGAGGTGAAGCATGTCCATTAATTCCGGGTTGGACATGGCCTTGTATGTCAGGCACATGTCACCTCTGAGCAGACGGTATGTGACTGAATAGAGCTGGAGTTTCTTCAATCTGGCAGCATATGACAGATTTTGGAGTCCCTTTATCCTTTTGGTGAGAAACTTTTGGGGTCTCTCCAATTGCTGCAGATGTCGGGTGAGATACATCCCGAATGGGGCATTGTACTCGATCATTGGTCTGATAAGTGAAGAGAACGGGGAACAATGACCTCACTAGATCTGGATGTGAATCCCTTCATGATCAGGTGGGCAATGTAGAAGGTCTTTCTAACCACTTTAGCAACGTGAGTGTCAAAAGAAAGGCCACTGTCAACCTGGGTCCCCAGGTCCCTGATAACCTCTTCTGTGCTTAGTGGATTGCCACCTATATGGTAGCTTGGGGTTACCTTGTTTTTCCTAAGGGTATGACTATACATTTTTTGGCATTTAACTTCAGGCCATGGCTCTGGCACCAGCTATCTGTTTCCGTGAGTCCTTCTGAAGGATATCCGTGTCCGATGCACTTTCCACTATGGCACCCAGTTTGCAGTCGTGCAAACTTTGTCAGCCAAAGACCTCCCATGTTGGCCTGTACTTCTGAGAAGTAGATGCCGAACAATAGGGGGCCAAGGACCGAGCCCTGTGGGACACCACTTGTGACCGGCTTGGAGTCTGACATAGCGCCAGCAACTCTAACCCTGTGGGTTCTGTCCTTAAGCCAGTTTGCAACCCATCTTGTGACATATGGGTTTACATTTAAGCTGGTAAGTTTTTTACAATACCCGAGTGTGGTATTGTGTCAAAGCCTTGCAAGGTCAAGGTAGGCTGTATGGACTGCCTTTCCTCATCAATGGCCTTGGTGACTGTTTGAAGAAGTCGACCAAGTTTAAAAGGCATGATCTTCCCTTGACGAAGCCAAACTGGGTCGGGTCCAATGTCTGCAAGTCCCCTATATCTTTGTTTATGATCTCCATTATGATCCTCTCCATAGCTTTGCAGACTAGACTTGTTAAGCTTATGGGGCGGTAATTACCAGGGTCCGTAGAGGCACCACCTTTGTGGAGTGGGACCACAGTTGCCGTACGCCACTCCTTGGGCACGTATTCTGTGGTAAGGCTGAGATTAAACAGCTGCCTTATGTGCGGGTTTAATTCCTCATTTAGCTCGTGTAGCACACAGCCGGCGACACCATCCGGTCCCATTGATGCTGTGTTTTTAGCTTTAGAGAAAGCAGCTTTCACCTGCGCATTTGAGATGTCTGGGAGGCTACACTCCGCTGGGATAGTTATCTCTCCTTTAGGGGGGGAGAGGGGGTGAAGTTTGCACTGAACCTGTCTGCCAGTATGTTGGCAATGTCTGTGGGTTCAGTGATTTTTGTATCATTTTGGATTAATTCTGAGCATATCTGGGAGTTTCCACCCAGGTTCCTAACATAGCTGAAAAAGGCCTTATGATTGTCCTTTGAATCCATGGCAATTTTTCTCTCAAAATTGGCCTTAGTTGATTTTATGAGTGCTCGTATTTTTTTACTAATAATGATCAGGGGTGACTTCCCTTTTATGGATTTTGTTCTATCATGTAATACTTTTCTCCTCTTATTGTAAAGTTTGTTAATGGTCACCAGACTGGACGTTTGCCCTTTGTGGAAAGAGTCTTGGTTTTATTTGGGATTGCCTGATCCATGCAGTCCTGGAGGTGTTCATAGAAGGCATTTGTAAGGGCTTCCGCAGCTTGGGTTGTGGTTTCCACTGTCTCAGGGGCCTTGAAGGATACCACACCAGTCTTGAGTAGTGTGAAGTTTGCTTTAGAGAAGTTCTTCACTGTGGTCATTTTTGTTTGGGGTGGGGGCGGGATGTGGATTTCCAGTGAGATTAGTTTATGATCAGATCTCACCAATGAGGGATATACTTCCGGTGTGGAGCATTTTGTCCCCATGTTTGTGATAATGAGATATAGTATATTTTCTCCTCTCATGGGAACAGTGACTAGCTGTTCCATGGCATTTGAATTTATGAACTCCAGGAACCGTTGGGCTAGAAAGTTAGGGCTTGAGTAATGTTCCCAGTCTATATTCGGGTAGTTGAAGTCACCCAATATGATGGTGTTTGGAGATACATTTATACCCTCCAGTGTCTTCAGGAAGGCTGTGTGGTGTTCCTGAGTTTGAGAGGGTGGCCTGTAGCATGCTACAATTTGTAGAGCAGTTTTGCCTATGGTTAGTTGCACCTGGATGGTTTCAAGCTTGCATTGCCACCAACCTGGAGGTGTGGGTATCCTTTATGAATATGGATACACCCCCTCCTTTTGTGGTGTGGTCCGGGTTTTGGGGCCGGAATGCATGATATGAGGTAAAACCTAATAGTGCCGGGGTGCTCTCAGGAGCCTTGAACCAGGTTTCAGTTACAGCACATACATCAATGTTCTCCATACTGAGAAGGGCCTCGAAAAGGTGCATTTTGAGATTTAGACTTCTGGCATTGAGCAGCATTACCCTCAGTTTCTTCCCATTTTTGTTTTCTAGGGTGGTAGGTTTAGAATTTGAGCCTTGCCTAAAAAAGGCACTATAGGGGTGGCAAGAGCCTTAGCCAATATCCGGAATCCCAGGGGTGACAGGTGCAAGCTGTCCCTTGCGAAGCAGTGTGGCTTGTCAAGCATGTCATCCCAGGCAGACAGACACTGGATCCCCTTTGAATGACACCAGACATTAAGCCAATTGTTAAAGCTGATCATCTTGTCTCTATATTGTGGCATCATTCTTGGTGAAGGAAGGATACTGCTCAGGGTTAGGGTCATACCTGCCTGGGCTACATAATCAGAGAGCTCCTCTATGTCTCTTTTCATGTAGTCCAGGGAGGTACGTCTCAGGTCGTTCACACCAGCATGGACAATGACTGTGTCATATTTGTACTTGCCGTGGAGTGACCCGAGTGCTTGTGTTATGTGGCGGCTTCTAGCGCCCGATAGGCAGCTTACTGTGACCCTCTCCTTGTTCAGCCTGGTGAGTGGGACGTCAGTGTGTCTGACTATGGAGTCACCTATGACAAGTATGTTTGGTGTTGTATTTGGCTTTAAGGGCTGTGACTGCTTTGCACACTGCTTTTGTGGTTTATGTGTTGCTTGTGGGGTGTCTTGAGGTAGCAGTTGTTTGGGTGTCTGCTTTGGAGGCCTCTGCTGTTTAGGTAAATTTTACTCAGAGCCTCGAGTATGTCTTTGTGTGTTTGTGTTTGATTCAGTGGTGTGGTAGCATTATGTGAGGCTGGTTTTGTGGTGTGTGTAGTTGCCTTCTCCTCCTGTCTGGTCTTGCCAGTTTTGAGTTGAGAGAGCTCAGCCTCCAGTTTGGCTAAATAGCTGCATCTCTCGCAAGTATTTGTGTTATGTGGGAGGAGGAGAGGGTTGTCTGTGTACATGAGGCAGTTATAACATTGCCTCAAGATTCCCAGATTCACCAGCTGGACCGGAGAGGAGATTGACAACTGACCTTTGGACATGCTAGAATAATATTGGGAATTCCTTAATAATTGAAAACAAGGGCCAGTGGGGAGTGAGGGTGTAGAGCTTTTAATTTTTAGTGCTGACTTATATAATTGCTTAAGTGAGCAAGTGCCAGGTAACTTGAGTGCAATGTGTTACAAGTAACTAAATGCAAAACGACAAACAGTAACTTTCTTTCAAGTGAAACAAGGAAATAAGTACAGTAAGCAATGCAGATATCACTAGTGATCCACAGAAGCGCTGAGAAGCCAAGTATTAGGTGGAATTAGCTTCCAGGGAAATAACAAGCAAACAAACAACAAGCATATAAACAAAGCTAGATTCAGCAGGCCTGGATCTAGTCTATGCTAGAGCAAACAAGGTGTACCAATTTCAGTAAGATACAGTTCAAATATTCAGGCACTATAAACCTTTAACCAGAAATTCCCAGCTCAGAAGGGCAGAGTCCAGCCTCTTCTCCCACAAGAGTGCAGACCACGAACCTTCTTAATGTAAAATAACTGGCCTGAAGCCCAAGTGCCTAAACCAGAACTAATACACTTGGACACTGGGCTCTCAATCAGCAGTTCCCAACTTAGAAGGATGAAAGCTACCTGTCCTGCCACCATAGTGCTTGCCACAAACCTTCCTAATGTAAAACAGTTGCCACTGTTCCTTCACTGCCCAGGAAGGGGCTGTGCTGGGGGCTGTGTAGTCTGGGCAACAAGCATGCCCGTTAGTTGCACCACCCGTGCCTCGAGCTGGCGTAGGGGCTCGAGAACAGAGTCCTGAATCTCCCTACGCACCACAGTCCGGATGCTACGGAGGGTGAGTGGTGGTTCTCCTCTGGCCACACTTGCAGAGGGGGTCGAGCCCCATCCCCTGCAGTGCTTCCACCCGCAGGTGGCACAGGGCCACCGGAGGAGGGTCCGGACTTGGCACTAGTGCCAAGTGCACTCGCCAGCTGAGGTGGGAGAGGTGGGTCCCCTGGAACCCGCCTTCCCTGTCATCCTATGTTTTGCATTATGTCATGACAGTTTGGGTTAGTGACATATAATACCATTCACAATTAGTTGTAACTGCATGCATTAGTATTCCCATTAAACAAACACCCAGATATTCACACCATTGAACAGCGTGCATAACACATGCATAATTTGAACAGAAATACACAGTCCAACAACATGCAGGGTTAATTGAAGGCAACAGGCCATCAGGTGTGGATGTATGAACAGGGCAGATGCATCAACGGACATGCAAATATATATGACCCAACAAGACAAACGTCCAGGGGTGTTAATTGTGATTGCACATACCATTTTCACGTGGAATGGGTTATATGTGGTTATAGGGTGGGGTAAAGAAAGTAATATTAAGACCTTCGAATAACAATACATATGCTGTACATTTCTAATAGCTACAGTTATATACACACTACTGTTCTAACTACAGTTTCCTATATGATAACTATTTCAACTTGGTGATAGGACTGTTAATGCAACATCAATATACATTTTATTGTTCTTCATACACATTCATATCTAGCTTTGTTCAACTACATCATCCTGCTACATTTGCTTTATATAGCTGTAGACAAGTGTGGATGTTTGGTATATCAGAAAATCATCCTATCTGCATATTGCAGACTGAGAGCAACATATCCAGATTTTGGGATACACATTCCAGATGCAGCAACACTTTGAACAGATTTCGCTGTTTGGTTTTGAATCTCACATGCATTTCATTCTGTCTTGGCTGCAGTATACTGTATTCAGGGGTTATTACTACTGTATTGCTGGATTCATGACACTTTCTCACACTCTCTCACTTGCTTTAATTTTACTATTCAGGATGGTACTTACTTCTAGGCTTTATTGACATGTTTTACCTGTAGTTATTACAATCCTTTCCAGCAGTCTCACTTCTGTCATGTTTCAGTATTTCCACAGGGATATATTTCACACATGTGACTTCATCATCTTCTGCCGCTATACTTTTCAGCCTGTTGCAGGTTGTGTACTATTTTCTTACAGGTAGGGCATTTTTATTTCAGAATATATGTCAGACAGTTTCATTTTTCGGTTTAACTTACAGGCTGAAACACACTTTTGTAATCAAGCAATACTTGTAGAAACTTTCACACTGTTACTTGCAGATTTTATTCCTTACTGACTACACTGCACTCTTTTGCTGACTGTCATACAATTACTGACCTGCCTGGTGGCGCAACTGCACCAGCCTATCACCACAGGCTCTGCGATTCGCAGAACGGACACCTGCAGCTGTAATATAAATGAAGTAATATTGGAATACACATCTCCATAATATCAGCTAGTTTAATTTCTTACATACATAATTAAATGTTACTTAGTAGTGGGGCGTTGGGTGTTTGCCGGGCCTCCTGGATCCAAAGGTTCAATTGGTCCTGCTTGCATCTCTTCAGGTCCGCATGGTGGTGACGGACCTGCTCACCAGTCCTTGGAATCCCTGTGGCACTGGTGAGATCATGAGCCAACCGGTCCCACGCCTCGGCCCTGTATGCTCCCCAGAGGACCTGGCCCTGCATGAGTTGGGCCTCATGATTATGGACTAGGAGCCAGACCATGAACCTGGACTCCTCAACACTCCACCTCTGTGCTCGAAAGCAACTACCCTCTCCTACTCCTGTCATTCTGCCTGCAGGTCAGTTCTACAATCGTTTATGTTGTGTATTCCCGCCTATGGGGCTTATATAGTCCGTTTTTCCCGCACATATCTGTGATTGGCCATTTTGGAATTGTATCAACTTCAGTAAACCTGCATTGTCATGCTCTAGTTTGTATTCATTCCTATATATTAGCTATTATTGCATTTCTAGGTACTGCTGTCATGGCTTAGTGGTTCTGTACCTTGACTATGGTGTATAGTATCCTGGGTTAGAACCTGGGCACTGCTTTTTATTTTTCATGACTGTCTAGACATGCTGAGGGGTGTGTCTGTGTAAAGGCAGTTTTGATACGGCTTGCTCAATGTTGCCCGTCGGTTAGCTTGTTTGCACGGTGCGCAGCTCCGTGCAAACGGGGTACGCTGCTTTAAGCCTCATTTGGCTATCGGCACACATATTACGCTCAGCTCAGTTAGGGGCACATAAATTTAGCATGTTAGACCACTGCTCAGCTACGGGCACTCATTTTGCACCAGTTAAACCACTGCTCATCTATGGGCAGATGCACTCACTCTGTTAAACTGTAGCTCAGCTATGAGCACATCTGGCATTTTTTATTCTTTTGTTACCTCACATTTCTTCAATATAAATGGGCTATTTCATTACATTTTACATAAATTGTGGTTTTATGTGTACATATTTGTCAGGGACTTGTTTCTTGCTTATTTTGCTAAAAAAAAAAATGGTGTTGTGGGGGCTCGAACCATGAATGCCTGCTCTTCAGCCAACATCTCTACCACTACGCTATTGCTTCCTGGCTTATTTTGCATATTTAGTTCTTATATGCTTTCCCACTGACTGCTAACTGTAGCTGCGCTACGGGCACGCCCGTGCAAATGAGCGCACTCACAGTTAAACATTTTTACAATTTAAAAAATATATATAAAACGTGTTTATTTATATGTTTTCTGTTCATAGTCTGTTGGGGCATGTGTTGTGTTCTGTTTATTCACATTTCCGTGGACTCTGTCATGGGTGTTTACTTTGGGTACTTTTCCTCTTCTGGGGGCGTGTCCGCTTACAGGGCTCGGCCTACGGACACACCCCCTACTGTCTTACACGGACTGTGTTGGCCTTAAGTGTGATTCAGCATGCTCTCATGAATATGCTGAGCATGCTGACATCACTCCGTTTAACTGCAGCCTCCGTGTATGAGTTATAACTCTTACACGGAGGCTTCGTGAATCCTGCCCTCTGTTTTATCTTTTTTATGAAATAATTAATTCATACAAGTTTTCATTACTTTTGGTTTGTTTTGGCCCCTTATCCTGCTTGTTTCTCTTAATTTACAATCACTGTTCTCTCCGCACCTCGTAGCTCTGAAAATCAGTCTCTGGAATCTGGTTCTGACACCATGTCACTCATCTAGTCCAGATAAAATAGACAAGTCTTTGTGGATTCTGTTCCAGCAGCTTTATTAGATAGAAACAGATCAGGACTGAGGCTTAATAACTTTAACTTAGCTAAACTTGCAAACAAACTAGCTATTGCACTCATGCATGCTCACTCTCTGGCTGCACTTTCAAAATGGCAGTGATGCTAGCATGTGCTTGCTATTTAAATGCATGTGCCAACCTTGAAATGCTTCTTAAAGAAACAGCACACACACACACACACACACACACACACACACACACACACACACACACACACACACACACACACACACACACTATTTTACAGGGAATATTGGTGAAGATGGTGATTTTTGTTACCCAACAGAGGATGCCAAGCATGGTGGGTGAGGTCGTGGAAAGTACCATCAGTGCACACCTCAGCTGGATGGAGAACATGCTAACCAGAATGTTTGGGAAAAGAAAATGTCAGGCACTCCCACAGCAAGCTCAGGAAGGGGACAGTGATGACAGTTCTGAGGTTTAGGACTACATTTTCCCTGTCCCCAAGCTTGACAGGCATGTACGTCTGATGTCCCATCCCTCCCCCAATCATGATATCCCCAACCTTTTGTGTCCCTCACTATCCTTGTCTCTGTCTTGTTTGTCCTGTTTGTCTGCAACTGCTTTCTCACTTACTCTATTTACCTGCCCTGACATACCTACGTCTCTTACCCAACATTTCTCTCTTATTGAAAGAAAATCAAAAAATGAGCATCTGTCCCACAAAAAATATTGAATTATACATAGCTCTCCACTTTGCACATGAGCCTTCTCTACACATCTAATTCAGTCTCGATGGTTATACAACATTACTGCATTGATGTCACACATCTTTGTTGAAGTGACAGTCTAAATTCATCCAATATTCTATACATGTTCATTTTACAGTGCTGAAAAAGTTTGTAGCTATGGTTCCTTCCTAGTTCCCCCTCCACATTCCTATATTGCTTTCCATTTGTTCTTACCCCTGCTTGGTGCCCATTTCACCACCTTCCTATCTACCCCATTTCCACACCTTTAATCTGGTCAGAAAATAGAGTCACACACCACCCACATAAATAATAAATCCTAATAAAGCCTGTCACTTTCTGACCTCTGTGTTTGTGTGGAACTTGTCATTGCACACCAATGCCAAGAGATGATGAATGGTTCTTCCCATCCTATGGCATGGTGAGGTTACATCCGGGCAATGTTGCTTAAACCCACTGAGCTGAGGAAACACACAGTTAAAGCAGGAAAAAGGCACTTGTTTTAAATATTTCCTATTTTATTTAGTTTGACTGATGAAAGCATCAATATGCAAATCCATATATGTATTGTTGACATAAATCAATTCAGTACTGCTCCTTTTTATAAGTAATTCACTATAGTCATTCACTCTCACATTTGCAAAAATGATCTCATGTAATTATTTAATTTCATCATGAATGCATATGTTTAAAAACTAGATTGAGCTGCATTTAAAACCTGTGCTCAAAATAAGAGCTCTCTGCTGTTTCATCTGCTTCCACAGGGACAGCTAAGCAGTATGTGTTTTTATTACACTCAGTACTGTCCAAAGTTTTGACTGCCACACCTCTTAGCTAAGCATGTTTGTATGGAGGAAAGTGAACCAATAGAAGTAACAGTATTTTCTCAGAAAAGCAAATAACCACTTTTGCTCATTGCTTAACTCTGCACAAATGGGCAAAGCAGTGCAAATAGTTTTTAATATTATAAAATATATGGCACATTTGTGATATAAGCTACATTATGTACACCATAGTGTCTGTTAGTTATTTCTACCATAGCCAGTATGGATAAGTACTTCTCACATTCAATTAGTAGACATTAAATGTGTATCTTACATGGTCAAACATTTTGTCATTGATTGCACAAACCAGCTGCTCAGTGGTGGACTATGGAAACTGATTAGCATTTATTACATGTTAATTGCTCAGTTAGTCTTCATCCCATTAAAATCCATGTAAAAACACTTTTTACTGATTGAACATATATTAACATTGAGTCATGTGTGCCCTGCATCCATGAAATTGAAAATTGGTATGTCAGTATTAGTTCCCAAATGTCAACTACACTACAGGAATAAATAGCACAACTGCATTGTTACATCATGTAAACATTTATACTGACAATCGACAGCCAGATTGTCTTATATATGTATTAATGTGGACAGCAATTCTTCACAAATATGAACACTGTACATGATCACATAAAATGTATGTCTGTATGTGACAATAGGTGTGTAATGAACACAACATACTGAGAAACATTTGCATATGTCTCAGTTTTGCTAAATGGACTCCCAAAAGCATTTTGCATCTAGTTTGAGAAGCTGTCTTTTAAAGTATACCTGCACAATGGCAACACAACAGAAAATACAAAATCCATGATTTGCACACCACTCTTAGGATACATTGCACACATCATAGAATGCTGATTGAATTATATATAAAGACCATTATGCCAAGGCAAAAACAAACTTCAGGGGTGTTGCTGTCATTAACTACTGTGTTTTGATGATGGGAACAAAATAGTTACTTCTGTGTTAAATGACCACAGCAGACCACAGCAGACACATTATGTGTGTGTCTCTATGTATGTGTGTATCTGCATAGTCAGCAGGACTCTACTCTGTATCCTACTATCATCAATCCAGTCACATGTAGAACTAATATCTTGACAGTGATACATGCCTACCCAGCCATTTCATAGAGGCCTCCCAACATCTTTTAAAATCTCCTTTGAGGATGTCATCCACTATAAATTGTCCAGCAACAGTGTAAAAGTCAGTTTTGTGTCATGGCACCTGCGTTAAGTACTGAGTTCTCCAACTGGTGTAACTAATTAGGTAGGGGCTCTAATCTTACTGTGGTCAACTGGTGTGTGTGTGTATGTGTGTATGTGTGTATGTGTGTGTGTGTGTGTGTGTGTGTGTGTGTGTGTGTGTGTGTGTGTGTGTGTGTGTACTAAGAAGAAGTGTGTATCCTACTGTCACTGAGCCAGTCCCATGGAGAACAAATAATTTTGACAGTTGTACATAGCTATGCAGACATTTAATGCAGGCTTCCCAACATCTTCTCATGAACATCCAACAAGGATGTCATTATTATAAATTGCCAAGTAGTAGTAGTGTAAACATCAGGCTTGTTCTGCAGTGCTTGCATTAAATACTGAGACCTCACACACCTCGTGTAGCTGGTTACGTACGGGTTCTAATCTTACTGCAATGAAGTGGTATAGCTTCATAGGCTCATAGGTGTGCACTAGGCCAATAGTCCTGAAGTCTTTACAAGCCTAGCCCATAGAAGTGCTCTGGCATTATGCCACCATTAGTTCCCCATACCTCTATCAAGTAGAGCCTCTGGAGTGATCCCCGGGGTGAACTTTCTATTTCCCATCCACTCATCAAAATTTCTCTTGAAAAGGGCCAGTGAGGTGCTCTGCTTGACATGTATGGGAAGTCTATTCCAGAGCATGGGCTGTCTCTGGGTTATGCACCTGTCCCTCCAGCATGTTCTGTTGATTGTGGTAATGAGGTTGAGGTCCCTGAAGTGTGTGGTGTGGAGGGATTGGGATTTCTTTAGGTGTAACATTTCTAACAGGGCTGAGTCAGACATGGCTTTGTAAGTCAAGCAGAGATCCTCTCTTAATAGATGATGTGAGACAGACAAAAGCTGAACTTTTTTGAGTATTTCCATGTAGGGCATGTATTTAAGTCTAGGATCCTCTGCGTGAGGTTCTTTTGTGGCTTTTCCAGCTGTTGCAGGTGTTTATTGAGGTACATGCCAAAAGGGGCATAATACTGAATGATTGGTCTAATGAGGGAAGAGTAGAGACAGATGATGACCTCTTTCTTCCTGAATACAAAACCCTTGATAATGAGATGTGCCACATCAAAGGACTTTCTAACCACAGTGGAAATGTCGTGGTCGAAGGAGAGGTTGTTGTCAACCTGTGTCCCCAGATCTCTTATAACGCATTCAGTGTTCAGTAGGCTGCCATCAATGTGGTAATTAGGGGGAACTGAGTTTTTCCCAAAGGGAATGATAACACATTTTTTGGCATTAAGCTTAATGCCATGGTTTTGACACCAGTCATTGGTCTCAGTGAGGCCTTTCTGTAGGATGTCTACATCAGTTGGGGAGTTAATGGCTCCCAGCTTGCAATAGTCAGTGAATGTGGTCAGCAACAGTCCCTCCGAGTTGGCCTAGACTTCTGAGAAGTACATTCCAAACAGGAGAGGACCCAGGACCGGTCTCATGGGACTCCAGTCATGACTGGTCAGCATTCTGACTTGAAGTCTGCTACTTTCATACTGTGGGTTCTATCTGTGAGTCAGTTTGCAACCCATCTAGTGATATAGGGGTTGATGCCTACTTTGGTGAATCTATCAATAATTCCCGAGTGAGGAATGGTATCAAAGGCCTTGGCCAGGTTGAGATAGGCCATATGTACTGCCTTGCCCTCATCCACAGCTATGGTGACTGATTCAAAGAAGTCAACCAGATTGAGCAGCCATGCTCTACCCTTCACAAAACCAGATTACATGGGATCCAGAGTTTGGAGAATCCCTATATCCTTGTTAATTAGGTCCATGATGATCTGCTCTATAGCATTACATATCGGACACATCAGGCTAATGGGATGATAATTCCCAGGGTCTGTAGTTGCTCCCCCTTTATGGAGAGGGATGACTGTAGCAGTGTGCCATTCTGTAGGACAAAGCCTGAGGTGAGGCTGTGATTGAGCAGGGCATACAGGTGTGGTGCCAGTTCACTTTGTAGTTCATGTAGAACACAGCCAGGGATATTGTCGGGTCCCGTGGAAGCTGTATTCTTGGCTTTGGACAATGCAGCTTTAACCTGTGCTGCAGTGATGCTGTGTGCCTGGCATTTTTCCGGTATTGTGATTGGTCTTTTGGGGGGGGGGGTGGGCTCAGTATAGGAGGTACCATTGTGCAGTAACTCAGAACAAATGTGGGTATTGCCGTGGAGATGTTTGATATAACTGTAGAAGGCTTTGTGGTTTTTAGTGTCTGCCAGAATTCTGCCTTCATAGCTAGCTTTAGAGATTTTGATAAGGTATCTCAACTTTATGTTGAGCCTAAAAAGGGGGTTTTACATTAGCAGTATTTCTTAGTAGTTCTCAGCTTGCTTATAAAACTGACTGTTGTAGCCTTGTGCCCCCCCCCGCGATAGTACAGTAATCCTAACTGTCCAGTAGACAGTATAGATTTTAATTCACATCCCTGTGACTAAATTAAATTAACCATCAAGCAGCCCTCTCAGTTCTTTCTGCCTTAGTTTGTATCACTTGGAGGATCACCTGCTTATTTGCATCTCTATCATTGCTAATGTATCTCCCTACTCTAATCTGTGCACAAACTGGTTACTAATCAGCAAGTCAATGTAAAGACACACTCCCAACCTTAATAAACTTTGCTGTCTCTTCTCTCCTTCACTTTACAGGTAGTTTGAATTATTACTTACCCTCTCTGAGGCCTTCACTCATTTCCACTGATTGCCTCTCTGGTTTCTTTGCATTCCACCTGGTTTACACCCCTTGTGCTATCTCCCTCCCCCAATACAAAGTCTATATTAGTATCCTGCTGAGCATGGAGCCATCTTTAAATCTCTAGTCTCCCACCAGGACACAAGTGCTCTTCAGAAATTACATTCTGCTAACTGGTAAGCCATTAGACCTCAGGAATTTCTTTTAAAAGTGTTCAGATTTGTAAAGTAATACTTACTTTTTGCTGTATTTGGATTTATACAACTAGTATTCATTTTTCTGAATCCTGACTACTGATCTGCCGTTGTTACCTGCTGTTATTATACCTGGCTGATTGTTTCCTCTCAGCAATTTCCTACTCCTTTGGCGCTGCCGCGCCGTTCGCCCTTGGGGCTCACTCCGCTCCCCTCCCTGCCCCCATATCCCACCCGCCCCTGGGACCTCTCCATTTATCCCCGCATAACCACACCCACCACATTCCCTAGCCAATCAGAACATATTCTTCTCTCCACCCACTCCATAGCAGTCCAATCCCACACCCACCCTTTCCTCTCTGAACACATACCTACTATATACAATCCCCACTCATCTCAACATGTCCTACACTCACCTTCCTCTCCTACTACTAACTCTTCTAACTATTCTTACCTCTACCTACCTCATAACCTACTATGAGCAACCTTTAAATCCTACCTTTTGTACTCCACACAAACATACCCTAGCTACCCCCCCAACTACACTCACAACCCATCACAGTCCCATATACAGCAACTCATATCTTGAACCTAAATATCATCGTCTCTCACACATCAAATACCTTATTCTTCAACTCACAAAACACTTGCACAGCATCAAAACCTCACAACTAACTAACCTTATTCATGGTTTATCATTAATTGATGGGGACATACACCCCAACCCAGGCCCAAACACAGACATACCATCCCCTAATTCCCAAACTATGAAACCTATGTCTACACCACAAACTAAACCTCCCAAATCTCTCACAATAGCTCATCTTAACATCCGTAGCATATGTAACAAACTTCCTGCTCTTCATGCCCTACTAGAAGTCCAACAGTTTGACATTCTCTGTCTTACTGAAACCTGGCTGAAACCCACAATAAAAGATAACGAAATTATCCCCCCTCGCTATAACATCCTAAGACAAGATCGTCTTAACAAATAAGGTGGAGGAGTAGCTATACTCTTCAAAACTGGACTGGAAATAAGTAAATCAGCCCTTACCCCACCACATGACTCTAATGTTGAACTGATTATTTCCAAACTCTCCCTAAACTCACACAAAACTATTAATATTATCTGCACTTATCTTCCCCAGGCAACAATTCCCCCATATTAGAAGACCTACTAAACTGGTTTTCAATTAATCTCCTTCAAGAAACAATACTACTAGGTGACTTTAATATTGATTGGAACATGTGCAAACAAACTAATCCATCTACCATTATTAACCTGCACGGATTCCATCAAACCATTAACTCCACAACTAGAACAAATAAACAATAACAAAGAAACCATTCTCGACTGGATCTTGACTAATAGTCCCCAACAAATGTATTCAACAGGTACCCTCCCAGACGACCTTAGCGACCACTCTCTCACATACATCATTAGGCACAAAACTCATCTAACAACACCTCCCCTAATTCGCTCATCTCGCAGCAAAAAACATTTTAACCTTCAGCAGTTTCAAAATGAACTCAGCTTGATTAACTGGTCACCTCTAAAAACTCTCCCAATAGATGAAGCTGTTAACCACTTTAATAATACCTTTCTTACTATTCTCAATCATCATGCACCTATCCGTTCTATACGAATGAAATCTAAGACAGCTCAATGGCTAACAACCAACACCAAACAACTTATCCTTAGTAAGAATAAAGCATGGACTAAATGGAGAACCACGAAAGACTCTTTTGATCACCTTAGCTTCAAACAAAAAAGGAACAAGACTAAGCTTGCTATCAAACAAGATAAAAGGAACTATTACACCAAACTACAGCAATCCTCCCACCACCAACCACAAAAATTTTGGAAATCAATTAACTCACTACTATCCCCCGGCAAGGTTGAAACCCCCAACCCACTAGGCTCCTGCCCTGACTCTCCCCTACAAACAGCTAACACATTCAATAACTTCTTTACTTCAACCATACTTAAACTGGCCAACCAACAAAGCCCTGACCCCTCTTTACTAGGTAATACTAATTGCACTCCACCTCTATTTCAACTAAAACCCATACCTACTTCCTATATTCTTAATTTACTTCAGAAACTCAAACCCTCAACCCCCTCAGCTGACAAATTGCCAGCAGAATATCTCCAGCTAGGTGCTAAAGCTATTGCCTACCCTATCTCTATTCTAATCAACAGAACCATTAAAGAAAGTACTATACCCTCACTCTGGAAAATCTCCCACATCATCCCTCTCTTCAAAGGGGGCGATTAATTTGAGTACTCGAACTACCGCCCTATAGCACTGCTATCTCCTATTGCTAAAATAATGGAGAAATGCATCCACAAACAGCTTTTAAATCACCTCCTATCTAATAACCTTTTAGCTACTTGCCAACATGGCTTTCGTCCCTACCATAGCACCACAACAGCCTTATTATCCTTCATAGACTCCATTAATATAAACCGGAATAACAATCTTCTTTCATCTGCATTCTTTGTAGACCTGTCAAAAGCCTTTGACATGGTGAATCACCAACTCCTCCTACATTGTTTAAAATCTCTCTCTCTCAATAATCTTGCTTTAAGCTGGTTTACTTCCTATCTGCAGAATCGGAAACAAGCTGTTTTATGGAACAACAATCTTTCCAAACTTCTCCCTACCACTTTAGGAGTACCTCAGGGCTCCATCTTAGGTCCTCTTTTATTTTCCATCTTTATTAATGACCTGTATCTAGCCACCCCACTAACTACTTGCATTCAGTACGCCGATGACAGCACCATCATCTGCTCTGCCACAACCCAAGCTGACCTCCACTCACTTACTCAAAAAACTTTTACCACCATAGAACAATGGTTCTCCAATCACTGCCTTCTCTTAAACCCTAAGAAAACTAAACTTCTCCTCTTCTCACCCACACACCTGTCTCCCTATTAGTTTCACACTTACTTCTAACAATGGCACCCTTATCTCTCCTGACCAAACAACCAAACTTCTAGGAGTTACTATCGACAACCTACTAAAATTTGATTTTCATATCCACTCTATCATAAAAGCAACTAACAAAAATTAGGTTCTCTCTACAGAATCAAACCTTTCTTAACTCCTGAAGCAAGAACTACCATAGCCAGAACTTATCTTATCTCTACTCTACTATATGCATCCCCCATATATACAAATCTTTCAAAACATAACATCAATAGGCTTACAACAGCCTATAACAACATTGCCAAATTTGCCACTGCCTCTCCATATAAAACACATCACTGCCTGAACCTCCTTAACCTAGGGTGGCTGGAGTTACCTCACCTAATTCAATACTATCAGCTTACTACTGCCCATAAAGCCCTTCACCACCCAGAAAAGATACCAATGCTCTCCACCCTGATAAAACCCTATAACAACCTAAAACCCTACGCTCTTCCAATAAAATACTGATTCAAACCTCTCTATCAAAGAATACAGCAGGTGACTCTATATTTTCCAACTCAGTTGGTAAAATTTGGAATCAACTTCCTACAGACCTCTTAGCCCAAACTTCTATCACACTATTTAAAACTCAACTGAAACATTTTCTAACCAATCACTGGCTTTGCTCTTGCAATAACCCTAGCTGATCACGTACCTCCTACCTTCTCCTGCATCCTTTGCACTGTCTCCCAACTCTATTTCTCCGTTTTATTTTTCATCTCTACCTGAGAAATTGACTCTCTCAACTTCAAACTAAAATTTTCTAGTAACTCTATCTTTTGCTTTTAAACTACTTAATTATTTCTGTCTCACATTTTATATACCTGTACTGAAGAAATTTGATAGTCTCTGTTTTCACCTTTTGAACTTAATGCCTGTTTTAGTTGAGTCTTAAATTCACTATGCCTGTTTTAGTTGAATCTCAAATTACCTTTGTACTTTGACCTGTACTGTAGAAATTTGATAGTCTCTGTATTCACCTTTTTGAACTTACTGAAAGGAAAGCCTATATGCCTGTTTTACTTGTGTCTTAATTCCCTATGTAATTTTAAATCCCTGTTTTAGTTGCGTCTTAAATTACCTATGTACTTTGAATGTATTTTTTTGTTATTATGCATTAGATAGTGGAGCTTTTCTCCTCGGGCCTCCACTGAAAATGGACATGTATCCAGTTGGACTAGCCCGGTTAACAAATGTAAAATAAAAAAATAAAAAATTTTACCAGTTTTGGGACTTCACATTTTTTGCAACAGTTTTTCCTTCTGTTGTAGAGTTTGTTACTGGCAGGGGACCACCAGATCAGCTTCCTTTTTTTGGAGCAGAGCATCTTGGTTCTGTTGGATATGGCTAGTTCCATGCATTTATTTACATGTTCGTACAGTGCATTAATGTATGATTCTGCAGTCATGCACCTATTTTCTATTTGCATGGGTGCCATGATGAAGTTAGCCACCTCTTTTTGTAGGATCCGAAAGTCAGCTTTGGAGAAGTTTTTCATGTTGGTTACCTTTGCTGGTAGTGTGGATGAGATGTGGATGTCCATGATAATTAGTTTGTGGTCAGATCTAACCAGGGAGGAATTGACTATTGGTGTTGAGCAACAGTTGCCCATGTTAGTAAAACCCAGGTCAAGGATGTTTCATCCTCTACTGGGGGTAAGAATGAGCTAGTCCAGTGGATTGGAATTAATGAATTCCAGGAAGTGTTGGGGAAGTGTATTGGTGCATGAGTAGTTTTCCCAGTTGATGGAGGGGTAGTTGAAGTCACCTAGTATGAGAGTGTTGGGTTTGACCCTAATAGTTTCCAGGGTGCTTAGGAACATGGAGTGAGAGTCTTGGGGCATGGTTGGGGACCTATAGCAGGATATAACCTGAAACGCCATTTTAACCACTGTTAGTTGTACCTGAAGTATTTCTGATGCATTATGCTGTGCTACTAGTCTGGAGGTGTGCATATCCTTTATGAATATGGAGACGCCACTGCCTTTGGAGCTTCTGTCCATGTTCTGGGGTGAAAGGTATGGAATGAATTATAGCCTGGTAGTGCAGGTGTGCTTTCTGCTGCTTTAAACCAGGTCTCCATTACAGCACAAATGTTGACGTTCTCCATTTAGAGGAATGCGTCAAGCGAGTGCATCTTGAGATTTAGTCTTTAGCATTGAGCAGCATGACCCTCAGATTGCATTTATTTATAGGTGTTATGGTGGCAATTTGGTCTTTGGAACACCACCTAAAAAAGGCACTATAGGGGTGGCAAGGGCCTTAGCCAGTTTCTGGAAACCTAGGGGTGGCAGATGCAGGCCATCTTTGACAAAGCATCGAGGTCTGTCAGTCATGTCATCCCAAGCAGGCAGATACTGGAACCCTTAGAATGACACCAGAAACTTAGCCAATTGTTGAAGTCAATCATTTTCTGCTTGTACTGCAGTATCATTCTGGGCAATGGTAGGATGCTGCTCAGGGCTAGGGTCATAACTGTTTGGGCCACATAATCCGAGAGCTCCTCCATGTCTCTTTTCATGTAGTCCAGGGAGGTGCATCTCATGTCATTCACACACACATGGACAATGACAGAGTCATACTTGTACTTGTTGTGGAGTGACCTGAGTGCATGTGTTATGTGTCGGGTCCTGGCACCCGACAGACAGCTGACTGTTACTTCTCCTTATTCAACCTACTGAGTGGGACAACAGTGTGCCTCATTATTGAGTCACCTATGATTAGTGTATTGGGCAAGCTTTTTTGTCTTATGGGCTTAGGTTGAGGGGCACACTGTGTAGGTGAGCTCTGAGTCTTGTGATTTGTGCTGTGTTATTGTGGTCGAGTGCATTTCTGATTTGGTGGTCTCTGCTGTTTGGGTAGATTTCTATTGAGAGCCTCTGCAAAGGTGGGTGCATGATTTGTGTTTTTATGTGAGAGCTGGGATGGGTGTTCCAGAGGGATATGTGTTCCATGTGGTGTGGTGCAGGTGCTAACCTTCTCCTCTTGACCAGCTATTCCAGTCTTGGCTGAAGAGGGCTTGTTTGGATATATAAGTGCATCTCTCACAAGTCTGAGTGTTGGGAGGTAATATGAGATGGTTGCCTGTGTACATTAGGTAGTTGCTACACTGCCTCAGAATGCTCAAGTTCACCAGGTTAATAGGAGAAAGCACAGGAAACTGACCTTTAGACATGCCAGGAGGGATGGTAATTATTAATATGTACTGGAGCTGTTTCCTTATAGGACATTTAGTGCTGTTAGCACTTATGTATGCTACAATAATTGCTATAAGAAGCCAGATGAAGTGCTAGGTGAATAAGCTAGTTAAATGCAAGAGAGACGAGAACTAATAAGATCTAATGGAAAAAATGAAGAGTAGACTTTCTGGCACTGGTAATAGTTTACCTAAAGCTGAAAGAGAGCTAGAAACCACTCCTCTTGTGGTAGATAGGCTACCTAGTGCTTACCACTCTGACTGATAAGCTGAGAGGCTCCCCTCTAACACAGAAATGTCTGGGGAACTCAGAAACTACAATACAATCCTGAATACAGCAAATCTGTATCTGGACTAATCTAGTAACAGGAAATGCAGGAAAACAATCTAGAACTTTTTTTTTAAATATAACAGTAGCAAACAAGAAAACTGATTTAAACAAATTAACCAATTAACCAATAAAAAGGCTCAAAACTGAGCCCTGCTCCAGCCGTCTTCAATCAGACAAGTTCTAGTTGCACACTCCTGCCACTAGGGTGCAGGGGAACCTTCTCCAAAAAGATGGCCTGGATTAGTGCTCAAGTTATACAAACAAAGCTAGATTCAGCAGGTCTAAATCTAGTCTATGCTACAGCAAACAATGTGCACCATATTGAGAAAGAAACAGTTCAAATAAATAGGCATAATAGGCCTTTAACCAGAAATTCCCAGCTGAGAAGGGCAGAATCTACCCTGTCCTCCCACAAGAGTGCAGACCACAAACCTTCTTAATGAAAATAACTGGATTGAAGCCCAAGTGCTTAAACCAGAACTAAGACACTTTTAGAATACCAGACAATAAGCCTTCAATCAGCAAATCCCAAGTTTAGAAGGATGTGAGCCACCTGTCCTGCCACAAGAGTGCAGACTACCCACAAGAGTGCAGACTACAAACCTTCTTACATTAAAACAACTGGTCTGAAGCCCAAGCACTTAAACCAAAAGTATTAGAATAACAGTTACAATTTAATCAGGCTACTAACAAGCAGTAATAGATGCATCAGGATAAATGCAATTGAGTAATTTTAAGAATAGGCAACAAAAGTAAAATAAAGTAATAAAGTACCATGTGTAATCAGAACAGCATGCGTCTGTATCATACTGACAACAATCCAGTCCTATGGGGAACAAATATTTTGACAGTCACACAAAGCTACACATTCCTTTCATACAGGCCTATAAACATCTTCTTGAGAATATTCACTGCTTATGGCAGTTGTTATAAAGTGTTGTCTGGCAATATAAATGCCAGACTTTTACTATGGTGCTTGTGTTAAGTACTTTGTTCTGTAGATAAGTTAGGGTTCTAGTCTCCCTGTGGTCAACTGGTGTGTGTGTGTGTGTGTGTGTGTGTGTGTGTGTGTGTGTGTGTGTGTGTGTGTGTGTGTGTGTGTGTGTGTGTGTGTGTGTGTGTGTGTGTGTGTGTTCAGCCATTTCACATTCAAGAGACTATTTTAGAACAGAATGTGAGACACTCCTACTACCATCTTTTTCTCAACAGATAGTGCTCATGTCATCAGCTAAAAAGTGCTGTCTGACACTATAAAAGTTGGACGTGTGCTGTGGATCTTGCTTTAAGTACTCTGTTCTATAGATAGTTAGGTGTTTTGTGATGCAAAGATCTGTATTTTAAAATTTTAGAATGGCATGTGAATCCACAGCTGTGTCACACACTCCTCCAAACATCTTATTGTAACATACACTGATGATGTCATCCTGTATCATAGGTTCATACCAGGCTAACTGCCCTTCTAGGTCATTTTAAGCCTAGCCAATTACCCCATGTGAAAATCAAACCCTGCACCTTGTGTCTACAAGGTAAACCCCTTAACCATTATGCCTTCCTTCCACTATAAAGTGCACTCTGACATTATTCATGTCAAACTTGTGTGGCAGTGATCTTAAATATTGCATTTTACAGCTTCTGGAGCTAGATATTTATATGTTCTAATCTAACAGCAGGCAACTCGAGTGTGTATCCATTCACTTAATATTTTTGAGACAATTTTACGCAGAGATGTGACTTCACATCCATGTCAGACACTCATCCCTACATTTTCTTCTCAGCATACGATGATGCTATCATACTCCATAAAATGCAATGTGACAGTGTTAAAGTCACACATGTGTGGTGGTGCTACTGCTGGATTTTATGGAATTCAGCTTATATATCTACACTGGTGTAATGTTCTTATCAGACACAATCTACTGCTGTGTGTGTGTGTGTGGTTGATGGTACATTATGGTCATTCTATGATCTTTTGAATCACTTTTCATTTCACTACCACTTAGGAGATCCTTTAATGTAGTCCCCTGCATCCAACATTCTCTTTTTCTCTCTGACCACATGACATCCTCTCTGCAGAGGAGTAGATGTCCTCATGTCAACGATACATACACACATCATGAAGCAGAGTCCTTCCATGAGCCTATGCAAACCATTTCCAGTCCCCTGGATGTGTAATTGCTGGTTCTGTTATGGGGTGGTACACCTATCACAAATGGAGAGAGGCACTATGCGATGTAATCAAACAAATACACACATATGCACATAATATTACCATCTTCCATTGTACAGATATATGGAGTTTCCATTAAATCTTATAATAATGTGTAGGATTTTATGTGCTGTTGGGTATTAGTGTAGTCATGACATGCAAACCTATAAACATTTCACATGTCAATGTTGTTGTCATTGACGTGCTATGTTAAGGTGTGCATGTATGATACGCCTAAAAGAGTATGTTACAATCTATGGTGTCATGTAATGTATTGATGACCTCTGCTGCCATTTTATTTTGTGTGTTTTCTATAACAAATGTAATAATAGACCTCCTAAGAACTTTTGACATGGAATGAAACTATGCATATTGCTGGGTTATTAAGGCATGTGTTTTTGTAGTGGAGCAGATCAACATTCTACCCAGTTCTCATTCAACCATCACATTTACACTTGCAGTTTGGTACAGGTGTGCATGTCCATACCTACCATCATTAAATGCTCTGATGACATACATCAATATAAATTTATCATCAAATGTAACTCCCTCCTACTATCACTAGGTAAGAGGTTCGTAATGCTCTCTCTAAGACCAAGAACACTGCATCAATGGGACCAGACAATATCTGAGGATGCCTTCTAAATAGCATAATGACCTATCAGGGCCTCTGGACTTAATATTTAACTGTAGCCTCCAAAACAGGTTTTGTGCCTCATGAAGGGGAAAGGCAACAGTCATCCCTCGGCACAAAGATGGGCCTTCTACATACCCTGGAAACTACAAACACACGTCTCATTAGTCTTATATGTAAAGCCATGTAAAGAATTATCATCTAGATGACCAATAGAGATGTAGTACACCTCCAGACACTGGATTCAGCCCAGTGTGGCTTCATCATGGGCAGATCATGTCTACTCAATTAGTTTGCATAGTCTTTGAGAAGATCACCAAAGCAATGGATGAGGACAAAGTCATTCACACTGCCTACCTTGACCTGGCCAAGGCATTTGTCACACTAGCCCTCTCGAATTGTTGACAAAATTGTATGTCATCTGGTGGCTAGCCAACTGGCTCACAGACAGGACCCAGGAAGTTAGAATTTGGGAGTTCACCTCTGCAAAGAGGCCTGTCACAAGTGGAGTCCCTCAGGGATCACTCCTTGGATAGGTCTTGTTTTGCATTTACTTCTCAGAAGTCAAGATCAATGTCAGTGGTCTCTGACTGACTAAATTTGCAGATGATTGCAAATTAAGAGCTGTCATTGAATCTCACACTGACACAAATGTTCTCCAGAAGGGGATGACGCAGACAAACAACTGGTGTCAGAGCCATGGACTAAAACTAAATTCCAAGAAATGCATTATAGTATCCTTTGGGAAGTCATTCACCCCTGTTAACTATCTTATTGACAACACACCTGTTAGATGTCCCAGTGGTCAGGGACTTAAGGACACACACAGATAGTAATCTTGTCTTTGACCATGATGTGTCTACAGTGGTGAGGAAACATTCTATGTTGCACAACTTATAAACAAAGGCATGGCATCTAAGTCCAAGGAAGTCATTGTTCCACTGTATTCAGCATTCATCACACCTATTGTTGAGTACAGTGCCCCCTTTGGTATGTACCTAACCAAGCATATCCAACAATTGGAACATCCACAGAATTTTCTCACTAAAAGAATACAGGATGCAAGTAAAATATCCTATGCAGACCGCCTCAAGGCCCAATCCCTGTATTCTGTCTCCTACAGGCTTTTGACATGAGATCTATGCCTGGCATACAGGGCATTGTCAGACCACACTCTGATGGACCATCTGCATATCCACAAAACAAACACCACCAGAATTACCCATTCTAAAGACTTAAACCTTGCCTGTGATATAAATAGGACCTGCTGGAGAGATAGTTATGTATCCGAGTGACTATACTGTCTATGGAACAGGCTCACCATCCAAGTGAAGCAGAGTTCCTCCCTAACCCAATTCAAGTACAACTTGGACAATTTGATGGGAAACTGGAAATTCATCCCTGGTTTTGCACCTATGTCTCTAATCGACACAGGTAACCTGTAAATAGTTAATCTCCCAGGCCCATGCTTGCACTTATCAAGGGTATCAGAACTTGTCAGAGATTTGGGATGCATGGCTAGACTTAAAAAGGCATTGTGGTCATTAACCTAGTAAACACCTATGAATCTATACTGATTACATGGGCATGCATGTCTTGTTTCATCCGCATGTTGTAATGCTGTGATATACACAAAAATATAAGAAGGTTTTATTCAATTGCAACTTTGTGGAATTCATTGTATGTGCAATTGTGTTGTTATTCCCAAGGATTATTGAAGTGGTCAACAACACCATTGTGTGACTATCAGCATGTGTAAGTAAATGCTCTACATGAGTCAAAACCAACTCATTTGTAATGTTTCCTTATATTGCATCAAGCTGCTGAAACACAGCTTTCCCATGAAACATATATAAACATATGTTGTGCAATTGATGTAATTATGTGACATTGGTATAACTGTATGACTGTGTGAACAGTACCAGTGTGTGACCTGTGATGCATAACCAAGACTGTATTTGGAGGTGTACTCACAAACCATTTATTTAAATAAGTGTGAAAGGGAAATAAGTGCAGAGCTGCTTGTGGATGCCACCAACCATATACAGCTGGAGAAAATGGACAATCTGCTAGTTAACATTTCATCTCACACTTTGCCCCCGTTGCTATTAGCCATCAATTGAAGTATACATGCAAACATTACTCAGTTTATCTTATCAGGAGAGCAGCTCATCTGTGCACTCTCTAATGCTAAAAACACAGAATCAATGGGCCCTGACAAAAACCCAAGTTACTGATAGTGAATTAAAACCTGACCAAGCAGACACCATTGGATCCCTACCCTCAACACAGCCTCCAGACAGCCTTTGTTGGTGCAGAAGGGTGTACAACAGTCATCTATCTGAATGGGGGGCAGGGGCCATCACCTGATGCATGGACCTATAGACCCATACTCCTGACTCTGCTTGTCTGTAAGGCAGATGAATGAGTCATCACGGACCTTATCAAAAAGGACACAAGTAATCTCCCGACTGTGTACCAAACCCATGTTTGATTTGTTATTGCTACATCATGTCTGTTAAATCTGGTTGACATCTTCAAGAAGGTCATTAAGAGCAAACATAAAAAAAAATGACTACTATCCTGCATAACTTGACCTTGCCAAGGTATCTGACACAAACACACACACAGCTGTTACAGAGAAACTGTCTCAAGTGGGCATAAACACCTATGTCACCAAGTGGGTAGGCCAATGGATTACATATAGGACGCATAATGTTGAAGTGTGTGAAGTCATTTATAACTAGAGTCCAGTAACCAGGTCTGTACCTCGAGATTCTGCACTAGGCCTTTTCCTTTTCATTATTTAAACCTCAGAAGTAAAGACAATCTTACACATCCTTAGTCTAACCAGCTTTGTGTACAACTGCAAATTGTGGACAATCATTGAATCTAAGAACAGTATTGGTATTATGCAGAAAGTATTAACATACACAAAGGTTTGTTGCCAGAGCCATGGAGACACAGTAGATGAATAAATATCATGATTAGTTATGAAAGCAACTATACAAGCTAATTACAATATAGCCAGCACACCACTATGAGCAGTCCAAGTAGTATGTGGCCTGGGTACTCAGTTAGATATTAAGCAGAACTTCCACCAGCACATGACCACTGTGGTGACAAATCTCTTGCATATAGCACAACTCCTGTGTGTGGGCAGGGCATCCACATCAAATGACATAGTCCCATTGTTCTCAACCCTCATCACACCAATAATTGAGTAAAATGCACCCTTTTGCATTACCTCACCACGCATCTTTCAGTGATTTACTCAAGTGTATCACTTTTGCCACATTTAACTCAAATACATCTTATCGACCATACCTATATATTCATTGTGATGCATAACCATTAGGAGTTAACAGCACAGAATCCTTTCAAGGTGTTATAGAAGATGCATGTGTGATACATGTTCCAGTAATGCACCCAGTAAATACATAGCTCATTGAGAACATTGATGGCATGGGTTACATTCTTGCAAGCATGGATGGTGGTATATATATGCTATGCAAACCTGTCATCTAGTCAGGATTGCTCATAATTTAAACTACAGGTGTAAAGCTGTCCCTCTTAATACATCCAAAAAGTGGTAATATTTGAGGAAGGTATGCTTGATTACATTTATAGATTACTGAATAATCATTACAGTTCTACAAGTATGCGTGACATGCATATGCAATTAGCACTGCTGTTCATTGCACAAACATGTAAACTCTGTGTAGGCTTCTCACTGAGCCTACACAGAATTTAGAGAATCCCTGGGCTTGTTTATCATTTCCATGATAGTTCATTCCATGGTTTTGCATATTAGTCTTATTAGACTGATGGGTCTGTAGTTCCCTGGGTCAGTTGAAGGTCCATCCTTATGGAATTGAATGATTGTTGTGGTCTTTCACTTATTTGGAAAGTATCCTGTTTCAAGGCTGTAGTGGAAGACTGTCCCAAGTGGTCCAGATAAGTCACATTTATACTGTTCTGGAATCAACCAGGGATGTTGTTGAGAACTGTGGATGTGGTGTTCTTGGCTTTAATGAGTGCCACCTATACCTAGTCCATGCTAATAGTCATACGCAGTCTGTTGGAGGGAATTTTACCCACTGAAGCTGGAGATGGGGGGAGTGTTGAAATTTGAGTTGAATTTATACAATTTATAAACCAGTAGATTTGCTATGTTAACCTGTTTGGTGGAAGTGGTATTCTTCACCACCAGTTTAGCACACTGCTGTGTTACCTTTAAGGTTCTGGACATAGTTGAAGAAGATCTTGTGATTCTTCTTAGCCTGCAAGGCTATTCTGACCTCACAACTGGCCTTGTTGGACTTAATTAGACATCTTAGTTTCTTGTTTAGTTGCATAAAAGAGCATTTGTCTTTAAGAGAGTTGCTCTTCCTAATTTTGGCCATGAGTTTTCCTTTTTTTATTCTATGTTTAAGTAAGGATTCCACCAGTAGGGTTTGTTTTTTGTGTTTGTGTTGGGTTTATTTCCGGTAGGTATGGACGTCTCTATGCAGTCATTCTCATGCTTGTATTGGGACATTGTGAATAATTCTGCATAAGTACAGTAGCTTTAGTCTTGGGGTTATGGAGAGCCTTGAATTTTGGTAAACTGTCACTTAATAGGATGTAGTTTGCCTTAGAATACTTCCTAACTGTTACTGGGTTTTCTGGGTTGATTTTTACTTCAAAGGAAACAGCTTTGTGATCCAACCTGATTAACAAGGATGTGACATGGGGGGGGGGGGCACAATGCTCTCCCATGCTATTCATAGGTTCATAGGTTGGTACTAGGCTATCAGCCCTAGGGCCTGTACTAGATTAGCCATAACAATTCCCTGGCGATTTCTTCCCACAGTATTTACTGAATACCAGATCCAGTATGTTCAATCCTCTGGTTGGAGTATGCACTATCTTTTCAAGGATGTTTACTTTAATAAAGTCCAGGAAACATTGTGCCTATGAGTTTGAAACAGCATACATTTCCTAGTCTATAGAAGCATAGTTAATGTCAACCATGAATAGGGTGTTTGGTTGGATGGTGAGCACCTCTAGTAGGTTTAGATAAGTGCAGTGAGATCCTAGGGCAATAAATAGTGACCTATAGCTAGCAATTATATGGCAGAGGTCCTTATCTATGATGACTTGCAGTTGGATGAGCTCCACAATATCATCCTGTTTAACCAGCCTAGATGTGTGTTTTTTGCTGACATAGATTGAGACACCAACACCTTTGGTTACAGTCAGCACAGTTGTTGGTATAAATCTGTAGAATGCTATGTAGCCTTGTACTACTGGAGTACTGTTTATGGCTTTAAATTAAGTATCAGTTATGGCACAGATGTCTACATTCTCCAGAGTGCAGAAGGCTTTTGTTTAGGCTCCTGCCATTGAGCTGTAATACCTTAAGGTTGCTTATATACTTTTTCAGCATTTTGGTAGTCTTGTATTTTTGGCATTGCCTAAAAAGGCTCTAAGTGTTGATAAAGTTTTAGCAATATTCAAAAATCTAAGGTGGTGGGATAGGTGCCGCCCACCCTTGGCAAAGCAACATGATCTTTTGAGTATGTTCTCTCCTGCTGACAGATATTGGATCCCCCTGGAGTGAAACCAGAAGCTAAGCCAATTATTAAAATCAATCATTTTATGTACATACTGTGGCATCATTCTTGGTGAAGTTGGAATGTTGCTCAGAGCAAAGCCCATAGCTATCTGACAGATATTCATTATCATATTCTTTATATAGTCCAGTGAAGTGCATTTCAGGTCATTTAGAGCTACATGGACCATGATAGAATCATATTGGTACTGGGGGTGTAGTGACCTGAGTGTGTGCATGATATTGTAGATCCTGGCTCCAAATAGACAACTAACCATTATTTTCTCCTTGTCTAACCTGGTGAGTAAGACATCTGTGTGTCACACAGTGGAGTCACCAAAGACAAGGGTGTTAAGTAAAATATATGCTTGCCTTATGGGCTGTGCTGTTAGGGGACTATTTAGGTGTAGGCATATGTGAGGTGTTTGGTGTTGCTTTTGGTGTGTGCTTTTAATTGCTGCAGTGCAGTGTTGCTCTTAGGTGGTTTTGGAGGTGTTTGAAAATCAGTATGGTTTCTTACATACCATGTTATTTTCTTTAATGATTAACTAGTTGTCTGAGTATATGAAACACTTGCTTCATTGCTTTAGGATTCTCAAATCTACCTAGATGGCCATAAAGACATTTAAAAATTGCATATTCATGTTCTCTGGTCCTGTAATAAGGCTGTTTAGGATTAAAAATGTGGTTTTAACAGGGCTCTCTTAGGGCAGTTTCGGTGATTAAGGGCAACATGTTATGTAGTGTTAGGATATGGTAGTTCTAGGCAGTGCACAACCTTGCTGCTCTAAACTTATTTCCGCCCAATATCACAGTGTTTAATATGTTTTGGAACTAATCCTTACATTATAAATAAGTTTTACTGTCTAGGTGTTTGTTACTATATAGGGCACTGTTTTCTGCTCCTCGACGGGCAGCTCCATGAATAGAAAACAGCTAGAAAACTCTCTCCTGTACCCTCTACTCAATAAGTGGTGCAGAGTTGTCTTATTGAACAAAAAGCCTTGCAACTTGCCTACTTTACAGTAGAGAAAAAAGCTTTTGAATTGACTCATATGCCCTATAGCCAATAAACAATCAGACGTTGAGCTTCCTCCAGAGTTTCCCAACTTAGAGAGACTAAGTAAACACCTTCTGCCACAAGATGTCTGACTCTAGAATCTGTTAATATAAAAGTACGGCAAAAGCAGTGCTCAAATGCAGATTAAACAACAAGCAACTAGCAGTGCTTTCCAGCTCTGAGAGACCAGGTAAACACCATCTGCCACAAGATGTCTGATCCTGGAATTTCTTAATGTAAAAGTACAGCAATAGCAGCTCTCAAATGCAGAGTAAATACAACTACCAAACAACTAAGTCACTGGCGAATTTGACCTTCTTCAAAGAGATTTGGAGGCATACAGATTAGAAAGTTGTGATCCCTATATAAAGCAAGAGCAAGTGAGTTAATCAAGAATAATTTTTATCTTAGCTTGGCTGGCGTTGAACAATGGAAAAGTGTTGCACATTTCTCTGTAATTGTGCGATTCCCTAATCAGAGACAGGGTAGTTTGTGACCTAAGAAATGGTCATAGTAGAAGTAAACTCATTTGAAAACCTAATTTAACACTGGAAAAAAACATACATGTGGCCACAAACTTAATAAGAATCAATTTTAAGAATATCAAGTTTCTAGAATGTGCAGTGACATTAGCCAGTTTGCAAGAACATGTTTTAAATGTAGAATGTCAAAGCAGCAAAATCATATTGTTGTGGAATCAGATGACTAATCAAAGGCAAAATGGCTGTGAGTGCCGCACAGATATACGTTTTGAATACTGGGAAAAATAGGTGATGAGGCAGAGAATACAGAAATGGACTGAGTGATAACTTGCTAAGCTATGGGGGTCTGAATAAGTACCAGAAAAGTCTTTAGGAAATCTGGACTGAGAAATTATGGCTACAATGAAAAGTTGCAGAGTTTAACCTAAGCACTGGAAAATGCAAAGTAAAGTCCATGTCTACATTAAGAATGCTGTCTGCAAACTGCAAGCAAGGTAAATCAGTATTCATGTTACTGTCATACTGAACATAAACTAAAGCCAGTTAGTCAAATGTGATTAAGCTGTGGGTACAAGAATAAAAAAGTACAGGCGACTACCACTCCTTACCAAAACACATTTAGTTCAGACAAGGTAAGTGTGACAGTCATGATGTGTTGAGGAGCATTTAGGTTTATGGAGTGAGAGGGTAGTTTTAGGGTTAGGAAACAGAAAGGTGTTTTATCTTTAGGGAGTGGGAATGGAGTTTAAGTGTTAGGGAGTAAGTGGGGAATTTAGAGTTACTGAGCCGTAAGGCAGTTTTAGGTTTTAACGAGAAATAGGCTTAGGAAGTGGGTCGCAGTTTTTTTGGATATAACGATTCCTCTGGTAATGCTATATATTGTTTTAAGGTCAGGTGGTGGGAGTGCTAAGTAGTTATAACCAGGCAAGTGGGATTTCAACCACTTGCATTTTCAAGCAAGTTGCAGCAAGCAAATATGTTGGGTGTTTCATATATATATATATATATATATATATATATATATATATATATATATACAGGGCTACAGGGAACATATTGAAATTGTTATTCTCTGTAGGCATCCTCATGCCACATTACAACTTGTGCCACAAGGCTTTGTGCAAGGATAGTACTACTCCTTATCTGACCAGCAGTGCTGACCACTGATCATGCTATTTATTCATTCATTTGAAATTCACATACCAGTATTTTTTCATGGCTCCAACTTTGTATGTATTCTCCCATGCATTACATGATATAAGCCTGTGTACAGTGTGTCTCTATAAATCTAGTGACTCTGTTTCTATCCCCTATCCCCATCCACTAACATTATAATAATAATACCCTTAATAAACTACCATGTAATTCAAATAACAAACATTTTTACCCACATACTGACCCAAGGCTTTTTAAAGTAAGTCAAGAATAGTGACTGTTATTTTTTTCAGCAAAGTTACAAGTAGACTTATACAATCCTATTTGCTGCAGTTTTGATATTCACATGGTCCACTGCAAGTTCAAATGGACCTCTCATATGTGGTTATTAAGCAGTGAAATTCAAAAAATAAAGCCATTATTAAATTCCTTACAAACAAAAAATGGCCTTTCACCTTACAAATTTCTAGACTAAGCAGTATAAATCAAGGTCTACTAATATTTCTGTGGAGAGAAGAGAAGTCTTTCTAAACCACCTTATTTATTTTTAACATATATACTGTTTTATATTGGGGAGACTAAATTCCATTCCCATATTCTCAATGGTGCCTGATAACTATAATAAAGAGACCTGATATATATATATATTTTTTTTTTGATGCTACTAATATAGTTTAGATACAATATGCTTTCACTTCTGCTATGAACTATTGTTTAAAGAAATTCAGACTAATAAAAATGTCACAGCTGTTTTTCATAAGCTAGTTAATTTTCTAAGAGAAGCTGTAATGTGTTCTTAAACTCCTGAAGTATACAACATTCACTTACTGAAAAAACTGTGTAAAGTTAAAAGTGTTTTAATTCAGATATGGTGTTCAGAATGGAGAAAACATTTCCAGAATAAAAAAAAGATAATTAAGAAACTTTCATTTAACATTCCCAGTCTATGACTAGTTTATTGGAGCATACCAATGTCAAGGGGAAAAAGGGAATTTTAAATGCAGTGCCTATGAATATGGTAGTTGTTTCATTTCCTGTTTTAATGAATGTTACAAATTCCCTTGCGCAAGTGAATGGCTGATTTCAAAATATCCGCTGCTCTTGTTCATCTCGTTACACTAATTATTTTGAAATGTCTGAATCATATTTCATGACAATTCACTTCTTATCTAAAGATTCTGAAAAAGAACCTGCATTTGTACACCATATTTTCTTCAGGCTACAAGTAATAACTTTCTGTTCTTTTATTGTTTTTTTTATTAGGATGTTTGAGTTGTTTTTTGCTGCAGTAGAGGACTTCATAATGGCTTCACTTTACGGAATGTATTTTCTCTTGTTAATCCCTGGTATTGATTTGTTAGTAGCAGTGACTGCCATTTGGAGACATTCCACAGAGGCTGCTAGTAATTGCAGGTCTGTCTGACAAGCCATTTTTTATTCCTTTCACCAGGCCACCAAACTGCTATAAGAGACCCTATTGTGATGTCATTATGGCTTAACTGTTAGAAGAGTATTCATCACTTCATCAGTTGTAGACAAGTGTAATGTACTGCCCTGTATAAAACAATTTGCTAAGTGCACTTCAAGACCTTTTGCATTAATAAAAGATGCATATCTGACTAAGGCCTGAAAAGTATTTGTGTTACAGTAAACCTAAAGCATTTTGTCTATGTTTTATCTTCAGTAGAATATGATTCTTCCTAATAAAACAGAACATTGCTGATATATACTTCTGCATCATCACACCTGAATAGTCAGTAAAGTTTACATACATTTCCAAGCTTTTAATAATTAGTTTATTAGTCTATTGCTTTCTTTTCATGTGCAAATGTGTACGCACACACACACACACACACACACACACACACACACACACACACACACACCCACACACCCATACACACACCATTTTTGTTATTTGCATTCTATTGTAAACAAACTGCACAGCAATAGTTACAATGCCAAATTATTATTATTTGTTTCTGGGAAGGTTACTTTAGTGTCTGAAGAGCACTGGGCAACCATATTGTGCTGTAAACAATTAAAGCATGCATTTTCATTGTTTGTCATCCTGTGTCTGACACAAATTTTCATTAGGCAAAGTTCATAAGTGTGCACAGGCAAATTAGATACTGGTGCAGTTACTTTTACTTACATAACAAATATTATTTATGACTTTCATAGCTACCACTACAAAATCATATTCCCATTAAAAAAATGAAACAAGGAAATAACCCAATGCTATTGCTTTAAGAATAAGCAGCAGAAAGTTTATCTTCATGATGGTGAATTAACTTGCACAGGCTGGTTTACTCTAAAATAAATTACTTTATATGTACTATGAATTTGTAACTCTCTTAATTGGGGAAAATGCAACATACTAATGCATGAAACACATACTTAGTCCTAAATAAGTTTGTGACCATTGCAAAGTTAAAAACATGCTAGATTACTATAAGGGCCTGAGTCCCAAGACTCAAATACCAGTATACCACAGCCAGGAACCCAGGCATCTTGTAGTTCATATGGCCAGCCACTCACACTTGAATTCAATTACATGTGATATGTGGCAGCCATGTGAAGAGAATGGAGCTGTTACACCTCAATGAAATGCAGAAGGATACGTTTGGGTGAGATTAGTGAAACAGCCATGGGGAGAGAGTGGGATGGATTGAGAGTGCAGGTTAGGGTTTTAGTCAGACATCAGGTGGTGATTTTAGGTTTAGAGAGGGAGAAGATTTAGGATTAGGGATCAGAAAGGGATTTTAGGCTTAAGGAGTGATCAGGGAATTTAGGTTTATGAAACAGGAAAGGAGGTTTAGGTTTTGAGAGCAAGGATTATAAGTTTAGGGAACAGTAAGAGAGTTTAAAGTTGAGGAGTGATTGGGGACTTAGGTTTAGGGATGGTAGAGTGAGTTTTAGGTCTAGGGAGCAATCATAAACCTTTGGGTTGGGGGAAAGAAAGAGAGAGAGAGCTATAGTTAGAGTTAGGTAATGGGTTGCTATTCTAGGGTTAGAGTTAGGTTTCTGGTTAGGTTATACAGTTCAGTAGGGGGTGGAAGGGTTTTTGAATTCATTAGGATTGGGCTGGTGGGAGCTGGGCACTTGTCAAATAGAGCAAGTGGCATTGAGCAAGTGTGTCTTAAGCTACTAGCATGTGAGCACTTGTAGTAGACACAAACAAATGCACCTGTTCATTTCAGTACCTTTACAACACAAGACTTAATTGTTTCAGAATGGTAATATCTTCTGTTCCTCCCTTTATTTATATAGTGTTTCATCACATACATAGACTTTGTGAATTTACTGTCTTCTTGACTATATTTTTAAGAATTTTGTTCATTGAAAAAGTTTGTTTAGAACACATGTTCGACTTCTTTGTGTATTTCTGCATGATATAGCTCAAAAGGTTAAACATAAACCCCGGGATTCATGAAGCTCGGCGCAAGGCGGGTGTAAGGGCTGCGCCGGCGGTGCAGTGAATAGCCGGCGTAGTAGTGCCATATGCATAGTAATGAGAACGCGCCGCAACCACAGACACGTGCGTAGTGTACGTAAGCGAGCACAAGTAGGATGCGTCGGGAGGCGTGGCTAAGCCGGCAGGCGGTGAGCAACCTAATGTGCTGACTGCCACGGTCCGCCCATAATAGTAATGGCAGCAGCCAGGGCCCGTGCAGAATGAAACCCACATAGAGTATGCAACATAGTACCCGTCCCAACTAAACGGAGAAGCAAATACAACCCACGAAGCCCTAAGTGTACCCGTCCAAGGAGTAAAGGATACGCTTAAGACCGTGTTTGTCCCGCAATGCACCGTCAGTGGTCATACCCAGAGAAGGTGTACCGCAGCATGTCAGCGCGCCGCACCGACATAGGAGTAGCGACTAAGGTTACCACCTGTCCCACTTTGCGAGGGGCAGTCCCTCTATGGGCAGTTGTGTCCCGATAAATGGCAAATGTGCTAAGATTGTAGGACATAATGATATCCCGTATTTAATGTAATGGTTGCATGAATTGGTTATTTCTGTAACTGAAATAGCTAAATGTCACAAGAAACAGAATAAGCAACCAAACTGCCACAACAATAAGCTTTTATTTAGGCAAACAAGTGAAGTTCTATGCTATATAGTGACCGTGTGTATGTGTCGGCCTGTAAAATCAGATGTGAGTCCCGAACATATCCCACCTTGGCAACTGGAAAAGGTGGCAACCCCAGTAGCGACATGGGCATGGTCACCAGGGATACCAGCTGTCCCATTTTGCCATGGACAGTCCCTCATTGGACAGTTGTGTCCCAGCAAAAATCGAAAAACTGGCAAATGACCTGAGATTCCCTGCCAAAAATATTCCCGCAATATACCTGTAATAGTAGCATAAAACATATATTTTGTATATGAAACACATACATGGCATAAGAAACTGAATAAGGAACCCAAATGCTAACAGAATAAGCGTATATTATGGCAAACAAGTGAAGGTCTGTCAACTCCACTTGCTGTGGGTATGTGTTGTCCTGCAAAATCCGATGTTTCCACAAAACATGTCCCACTATGGGCATTGGAAAAGGTGTCAACCATAATGGTCACAAGCAGTAGTGAGAGTACATAGCCGGGTAGCTGTGTCGACATAACAACAGGAAGGAACCAAGATACCCTAAACACAGGCAAACATGTGCATAGCAACATGTCCCACACCCAGCAACGTGTCTGTAACATACACAGGATGGCGTATGTTTAAGTGTAATATCCAGAAGCAGAACCCATGCATGCAGATGTAATACACAATAGCCTCATTGTAGCATGTAAGTCCCACCCATGTACACCTGTGCACCCAAACCAGCTAGCATCCTTGTGCAGCTATACACCTACTCACAATGTGCATACCTGAAATGTGGTAAGAAGTATGTGTTAGGCAGTGCCACGCGGGCAAATACGTACCCCACATGTCACCAACCCACCTCAGGTACAGATATGGAAATGGCTGCATGTGAATGTGTGTGCAGAATGTGTACATCCCGCATGTGGTATGTACCCGTCCAAACCATATAGGTTTGCACACGGTGCACATAACTGTACACATGTGGACAAGTCGGGTTGTTGAAACACTGCATCGATGATTAGCTATGCAGAGAAGTCAAACACATATAGCGGAACATGTGCCTACCAAACAGGACATCCTAACAGGGTGCTACAGGCAAAGAAGGGGAAGGTGGGACATCACATGTGGAGAGTAGCGTTGCCGGACGGCCAAATACACACGGTCAAGGTAAAGGACGGAACAACATGCATATGGCCGGATGGATGTTGTTAGAAAAATATATATAGAAACACATATGAAGTGCCAGTTTAGAATCAAAATACTATATAATGCATTGAATTGTACCATACAATATGGCAGTAGAAATGATCATGCATGTAATTGGTGAAGCTAAGCTGTAGTGTGATCGAATTCTGACCCTGGCAGTAACCAGTACAGCAGGCTTATGTCTCTCAGCATTAATTATCTGCTGGGTTACAGAAAAATAAATGTATGTACATGCATAACATCACCCTTCCCTGAGGAGGATGGCCTTGTGAGCTCTATCGAAGATAAGAGTACAACTCCTTACCAGAGAGACAAAGGAACGATTAAGAAATGAACTGACTACTGTATCGGAACCCG
>NC_056736.1:202099639-202157263 GCF_019279795.1 Protopterus annectens | reverse complement strand
TTTCTATCTTGACCACTATACTTCTCCCTTATCAGGCCCATGATTGAATACAAAGCCCCATTTGGTATGTACCTCACCCAGCACTTGCAACAGCTGGAGAGACCCCAAAAGTACCTTACCATGAAGATCATGGGTCTACAACACATGTCATATGCTTCCAGAATAAAGGAAATCCAGCTTTATTCATTGTCATACCGCATACTTACAGGTGACCTATGCCTGACATACAAGACCATGTCCAATCAGGATTTGGTGGACATGCTCCACTGCAAGCAATCCAAATCCACCAGAACCATGAGAGCTATGGATTTGAACCTCAGCACATACATGTATAGGACATGCTGGAGGGACAGAGTCATAACTCAGAGGCATCTCACACTCTAGCAGCGTATCCCAGTTCATGTTAGACAGAGTCCCTCACTGACTTTCTTCAAGAGACATCTGGACAACCGCATGTGAGACAGAGGCACAGACTAGACAGAGGCACAGTCAAGTTATTCAATTATGTAAGGGGGTCATAATGTGTCACTACTAAGTCAGAGGCACAATATTCAGAATCTATTCTGTACACTTATTACCACTATAAGGGGTGGCAATAGCCACATCACTATGGCTAGGCTTATACATGCACTAGGGCAGATAGCCTAGTAGTAAACTATGAAACTATGGTGTATGTGTAGGTATTGTCAGTCAAGCACTATAATGTGGTTTGGGGGGCTTGATATCTCCCTGTATTCCAACATTGTCTATTCCTTCTAGCATGTCTAGGGATCAGTTGCTAGTGTCCTCTCCTGCTCAGCTGGTGAACCTGGGAATATTGAGGCAATGTTACAATTGCCTCATGTACACTGACAACCCTCTCCTTCTCCCATAAAACACAAATACATGTGAGAGATGCAACTATATAGCCAAAGTGGAGGCTGAGCTCTCTCAACATAGGACTAGCAAGACCAGAGAGAAGGTGAAGGTAACCACACACACCACAAACCCAGTCTCACATAGCACTATCACAACTTCAAATCATACACATAGACACAGAACAACATACTCGGAGGCTCTGATCAGAATTCTACCAAAACAGCGGAGGCCACCACAGCAGACACCCACACAACTGCCTCCACAGGGCACAGCACATGCAACACATAGACCACAGAGTCAGTGTGCCAAACAGTCACAGCCCTTAAGGCCAAACACATTGCCAGCCACACTTGTCATAGGTGACTCCATAGTCAGACACACTGACGTCCCGCACACCAGATTGAGTACGGAGGAAGTCACAGTAAGCTGCCTATCGGGCACTGGAATCCACCACATAATGCAAGCACTTAGGTCACTCAACTGCAAGTACAAGTCTGACTCAGTCATTATCCATGCTGGTGTGAACGACCTGAGATGTACCTCCCTGGACTACATGAAAAGACATAGAGGATCTCTGATTATGTAGGCCAGGCAGGTATGACCCTGACCTTGAGCAGTATCCTACCTTCACCAAGTATGATGCCACATAAACAGAGACAAGATGATCAGCTGTAATAATTGGCTTAAACTATGGTGTCATTCAAAGGGGGTCCAATGTCTGTCTGCCTGGGATGACATGCTGGACAGGCCACGCTGATTTGCAAGGGACGGCTTGCACCTGTCACCCCTGGGCTTCTGGATTTTGGATAAGGCTCTTGCCACCCCCATTGTGCCTTTTTTATGCAAGAATCAGATTCTACACCTACCACCCTAGAGCACAGAAAAGGAAATACACTAAGGGTAATGCTGCTCAATGCCAGAAGTCTCAACCTGAAGATGCACACACTCGACGCCCTTCTCAGTATGGAGAACATTGATGTCTGTGCTGTGACTGAAACCTGGTTCACGGCTTCTGACAGCACCCCAGCACTATCGGGTGTTACCTCATATCATGCGTTCTGGCCCAAAAATCTGGACAACACCAAGAAAGGAGGGTGGGTGTCCATATTCATCAAGGACACCCTCACCTCAAGGTTGGTGGCAACACACGATGCATCTGAGACTATCCAGGTGCAATTGACCATAGGCAAGACTGCTCTGCAGTTTGTAGCATGTTACAGGCCACCCTCTCAAACTCAGGTACCTCACACAGCTTTCCTGAAAACACTGGAGGGGATAAATGTATCTCCAAACACCATCATACTGGGTGATTCCAACTATCCAAATATAGACAGTGATCACTACTCAAGCCCCAACACTCTAGCCCAAAGGTTCCTAGAGTTCATACACTCAAATGCCATGGAACAACTAGTCACCATCCCCACAAGAGGAGACAACATACTGGAAGTCATCATCACGAACATGGGGTCACAATGTTCAACACCAGAAGTATACCCATCATTGGTGAGATCAGATCATGAACTAATCTCAGTGGAAGTCCACATCCCACCCCCACCCCAGATAGAAAAGACAACAGTGAGGAACTTCTCAAAAGCCGACTTCACACTTCTAAAGACTGGTGTGGTCTCTTTCAGGGCCACCAAGCCAGCGGACACCATTACCCAAGCCGCTGTATCACTTACAAATGCCTTCTACCAGCACCTCCAGGACTGCATGGATCAGGCAATCCCAAACAAAACAAAGACTCTTTGTACCACAGGCAAGCGTCCAGTCTGGTGGACCCCAGCCATAAACAAGCTCTACAACAAAAGGAAGGAGCTACTACAAGATAGAGCAAAATCCGTAGAATAGAAGACACCCCTGCTCATTATGAGGAAAACACTGAGTTCCCCCATAACATCATCCAAGGTGAATTTTGAGAGTAAACCCGCTAAGGACTCAAGGGACATTCATGAGGCCTTATTTACCTATGTTAGACACCTGGGAGGAAACTCCCAGATATGCTCAGAATTAGTTCGAAATGATGTGAATATCACTGAACCTACAGACATTGCCAACATACTGGCTGACAGGTTCAGTGCAGATTTCTCCCCCCCAACTGGAGGGATATCTATACCAGAGGATTGTAGCCCCCCCAAACATCTCAAATGCTCGGATGAGAACTGCTCTATCCAAGGTGAAGTACACTGCATCCATGGGACCAGATGGTGTCCCCGGTTGTGTGCTCCATGAACTCCATGAGGAATTAAACCCGCAGTTAGGTCAGCTGTTTCATCTTAGCCTCACCTCAGGATATGTGCCCAAGGAGTGGCATACAGCAATGGTGGACCCACTTCACAAAGGAGGTGCCTCCACCAACCCCGGAAACTACCATCCCATCAGCTTGACAAGCCTGGTCTGCTAAGCTATGGAGATTATCATAATGGAAATCATAAATGAAGACATAGGGGACTTGCAGACATTGGATCCAACCAAGTGTGGCTTTGTCAAGGGCAGATCATGCCTTTTAAACTTGGTTGACTCTTTCAAGACAGTCACCAAGGCCATTGACAAGGGCAAGGCAGTCCACACAGCCTACCTTGACCTGGCAAAGGCTTTCGACACAATACCCCACTCGGGTATCATTGAAAAAATCACCAGCTTAAATGTGAACCCATACATCACAAGATGGGTTGCAAACTGGCTAAGTGACAGAACACACAGGGTCAAAGTTGCTGGTGCCATGTCACACTCCGAAACTTTCACAAGTGGTGTCCCACAGGGCTCAGTCCTGGGCCCACTTTTGTTCAGCATCTACTTTTCAGAAGTACAAGCAAACACAGGAGGATTATGGCTGACAAAGTTTGAAGATGACTGCAAACTGAGAACCATAGTTGGACACCCATCTGACACAGACATCCTTCAGAAGGGTCTCATAGACACGGATAACTGGTGCCAGAGCCATGGCCTTACGTTAAACGCTAAACAATGCTTAGTTATACCCTTCAGGAACAACAAGGTTACCTCTAGTTCCCATCTAGGTGGCAATCCTCTAAGCACAGAAGAGGTTATCAGGGACCTGGGCACCCAGGTTGACAGTAATCTTTCGTTTGACACTCACGTTGCCAGAGTAGTTAGGAAGACCTTCTACATTGCCCACCTCATCATGCAGGGATTCACATCTAGATCAAGTGAGGTCATTGTTCCCCTGTACTCATCACTCATCAGACCAATGATTGAGTACAGTGCCCCATTCAGAATGTATCTGACCCAACACCTGCAGCAATTGGATAGGCCCACGAATTCCTCACCAGGAGGATAAAGGGTCTCAAACATATGTCTTATGCTGCCCGACTGCAGGAAATCCAGCTTTATTCAGTTGCTTATCGTCTGCTCAGAGGTGACCTGTGCCTGACATACAAGGCCATGTCCAACCCAGAATTGATGAACATGCTTCACCTCGAAACCTCTACATCCATCAGAACTACAAGGGCAGGTGACTTAAACCTCAACACGGATATTAATAGGACATGCTGTAGGGACAGATTCATCACCCAGAGAGTCCCTATGCTGTGGAACAACATCCTGGTACATGTGAGGCTGAGCACCTCACTGGCTTTGTTCAAGTGAGATCTTGAGCAATGGATGGGAGATTGCAGGTATACCCCAGGGATAACCTCAGTGTCACTGCTTGACAGAGGCACAGCAAAATAATGGGCATATTATGCATCAAACTGAAGGGGTGGCAGAAGCCATGGAACTCTGGGCTAGGCTTATAAATGCCCTAGGGCAGATAGCCTAGTATGAACCTATGAACATAGGCCTGGGGCAGTTCCTGCTATTAGGACAGTGGTCTGCAGCAAGCTATATAGTAGTAGTCAGTTTTAGCCATTGGTATTTGACCATGGCTAATCCATGTTGCTTCTTGTTGTGATGCCAACATGGGTGTGTGGTTATCCATGCCATTTATTGCTAGTCACCCTCATTTTCTAGCTTGTTCCATGTTTTTGCACATGTACATCACTGTATGAGGTGTGACCTGGTAGTGTCAGGGTGCTGATGTGGGCTTTGACCCTGTTTTCTATTACAGCACTGATATCTACATTCTCTATACTGTGTGCATTTACACTGCACGCATTTATACTTCTGGCATTGGGTAGCATTACATTTAGGTTGCTATCCCTTGTGGTACCTATGAGGTAGGTTTGTGTTTTTGTGGTTTATGATTGGTGAGGGTGGATGTTAGTCGGGTCCTCAGGTGTGCATATGGTACATGGTATTACATTACTTAACACATGGCATTCATGCCTCAGGTGGTGCTGCAGGGCTGCCTCTGTCGGATGCACATACTACACTCCCTGTACATGTTTGGAAGCAGGTTGTGTCATGTTAGGCATCCCTGTTACTATATGAGTGAGTCAGAGCGGGTATCAGTCCAAGTGTTCCTACTGACCAAGTGTATGTGCTATGCATTGCCTCTTTGCCAAGGCCAGGGCATACTGGGCACCTCCTTCTGCCTACTGGGACAAGGTCAGGTTGTTCCTCCTCCGAGTCACCCTCTGCCTGTGGTGGCCTTGGCAATGGTGGGGGGATGTTTGGCCCAGCCCTGTGCTGGTCCTGCTGCAGCTGTTTCCTTGAGGATCATATTATGTAGCATAGCACATATCATGATCATTTGGGTACATGTAGTTGGTGTGTACTGCAAGGTTCCACCAGATGTGTCCAGACACCGGAACCGTGACTTGAGCAGCCTAAACACACTCTCTATGACATTACGTGTTTGTGCGTGTGCCTCATTATGGCGTTCCTGTTCAGGTGTGTGTGCATTTCTGATGGGTGTCATCAGCCACGGCTCAAGTGCATAACCTGCACTCCCCACTAGGTGTCCGTGTGGGAAGTCCCCACTGGCAAATGATTGGTACAGCTGCGTCAGATGCCAGATGTGGGAATCGTGGTAGCTCCCAGGGCAGCCAACACACACATTCATTATTATGCCCTGGGCATCACACACGACCTGGCAGTTGATGGAGGGGTATCCCTTGCGGTTAATGTAGGCTCTACCCCGCTCACCAGCTGGTGCTTTGATGTGTATGTGCGTGCAGTCTATTGCACCCAGCACCTCAGGGTATCCCGCTATTTGCTGGAAGAGACGCATATTGCTGGCCACAACCTCACGGTCATTAGGGACATATATATGATCACTGACATGTGCTGACATGGTATCCTGGAACTGGTGCAGTACCCTGGAGGCTGATGCCTGTGATATCCCCATCATATCACCAGTTGGTCTCTGGAAGGTACCTGCTGTTAGTATTCTTAGGCCAACACATACCATGGTTTCCACTGGGATGGGTTCCCCTCTGTTGGTTCTGTGTGTGAGATGTGGCCTGCACAGCTCAACAATCTGCTGCAGAAGGTCTCTGTCCACTCTGTAGCGCTCTACTATCTCCAGCTCATGTAACCTATGGTAGGTGACCCTGGGCCTGTATACTCTTCTCCTTCTCCTCACTCTGGGTTGTCTGTCAGCATCTGCATTGTCACCACCCTCAGCAATTCGCCTATGCCTGATTATAACAGCTATGGCAGCCCCTAGCATTTCTGCTCTGAGTTCAGCTTTTATCAGTGTTCAATTCTGATAGCTTAGTTTCTGGCAGTATCTCTTGTGAGAAACAGCCTGCACTGCTGTTTGCAGTGTTTTAAGTGCTGGATTGGGCTTCTAGTCTGCCTGTGTAATTGCCTGCTTCTAATTGTTTCCACCAATTAACTCCAGCAGTATCCTCTGGTAGTTTCCCTGTATTTTGGTTGTTTCCTGTTTCCTCTCTGTTTCCTCAGGGGAGCAATGTGCACACCAGCTTAACACGCCACAGTTACTTAAACGCACACATCCTTACACGGTGTTACACGCCAAGACATCCTTACACGGTGTGAACTTAGCTGATTCATGTTAAAACGCCAAGACACTGCCTTACACACGCACGCCCGCAAACCGTTGTAAACGGTTTGCAACACGCCCCACATGTTGAACCTGCCTTACATGCGCCAAGACACGCCAAGATGCACGTATATCAAGAAACTTTGAGTGTAGGGATAACGTATACCCTCAATTTCTTGACTTTCCTAGTGTTCTGCTGAGACACACCTCCCTCCCTGATGTCTGTCTGTCATCTGTTACCTTACATTACCCTCCAATCTGGTACATTTGTTTCTATCCTTCCCCCCCCCATGATGTCACCTACCTCTTACTCTGTTCCTCCCCCTTCTCTAACTCTTACACTACTCAGAAAGTGCTCATTACCTATGTGGCAGTGTGATTCAGTATTGTAACCCTCATTTACATAGGATTGCCTAGTAATGCTTAGTTACATGTCTTACACGGAGCTTCCCCCCCTTGACAACCACTAAACGGAGGCCATATTGTTTTTGGTCTGCAAGTCCCTCCATTGACATTCCATGTAATATATAAATCCCACAATTGTGGGCTTATAAGCTTCGGTTTTCAGTTTTAGGTAGCGCACCGCTTATGCTGGTGTGCGCTGCAGTTACACATCATAATCCCAATGAAAAAAAAGTTATATAACATATTTTTGCAACACTTTTTCATGTCAATGGCCACATATTTGGCCATTGGCATGCTTAATGATACATATGCACCCTTTATTTGGAGCTGACATAGCTCCGTTTTTGATTTTGCAGAAATGTACTCAGTTGTCAGCTGAGTACATTTCTGCAGCTAACACGTCCGTTACACGGACTGGTTTCATCTTTGTGGATCGCTCAAATACCTCATTTGCATATCTTTGAGCTGCAAATGAGGTATTGAGCATTTCCACACCCAGTCCATGTAATAGACGTGTTAGCTGTCTCTTACACGGAGGTTTGGGCTGTTCCTGAATCGGGAGGCTTACACGGAGGCTTACACTACTCTTAAACTCCGTGTAAGCATTCCTGAATCTGGCCCACTATATATGTAAAATCTAGTAAATAACTATGGTCTCAAAACAATAGAAATAATTTGGTGGTCCAGACATCACGGCTCTGAGTTTGAGATCAAACAGCCATACAATAATTGACTTATCAGCTTTCTTCCAGCAGAGTGCACTGTTGTTACATTTTTGACATTCAACATTTAACACAATTTTCTTACATTTAAGAGAACAAGTCTGTGGCTTATATTAATATTTACAAATGACATAGAATTATCTACAAATTTCTATCTAGCAGGCTGGCAGCCTTCACATATCTTCACATATCTTCCTGCCTGGAGAACTCAAGCTAGTTTTTCAAGTGGCCCTTGAGAAACATTGCTTGAGAGGGTTAGGTCTATCTGAGTATACCTTACCCCATTCCCTGTCTTGAGACCCTATCTGCTTTGGCATTGCTAACCCCACTGTGGTGCTGCACTGACATATCATATGCTTGCTACCCTAGGCTCCATGTTAACAACTTGGCATTTTGCTGGCTGGCTTGGTGTAACCATGTTAGGGGATTGTGATCTGTAACTACAATGAATTTTCTTCCATACAGATAAGGCTGAGATTTCTGCAGTGTCCACACTATGGCTAGACATTTCTTTTCTACAGCTGCATAGCATTCCTCTCTGGGTTTAAGCCTATGACTGAGATAAACCACTGGGTGCTCTTCTCCTTCTGAAGAAATCTGGTTAAGTACAGTCCCCACCACATGGTTTGAAGCATCCACATGCACAACAAATTATTTGCTGTAATCTGGACCGGGTAACACAGGGGGTCCTCCCAAAGATTCTTTAAGCTTCTGGAATGCCTGCTCACACTACCTTATCTGGCCTGTCTTTACTTGTCAAATCTGTAAGGGGAGCAGCTATGGTACTATAACTGGGGACAAACTTTCTGTAGTACACTGCTGTCCCTAAGAATGCTCTCACCTGCTTTTTGGTAATAGGTGCAGGCCATGCCTGAATGGCTTCCACTTTGGCAGGTTATGGCCTGATCTTTCCATTTCCCACTCTATGTCAAAGGTAGTAGACCTCTACCATGTCCACCTGACATTTGCTTGGCTTAATGGTCAACCCTTCCCTCTGTAGTCTGCCCAGCACCACCCTGACATGTTGAAGGTACTCTTGCCAGAAATGGCTGTAGATGGCAATATCATCTAGGTAAGCAAGGGCAAACCCTCCTGATCCTGCTAGCATATGATCTACCAGCCTTAGGAAAGTCGGTGGGGCAGTTTTCATCCCAGAGGGCATCTTTGTGAACTCATACAAGCTAAAATGAGTCACAAAGGCTGACCTCTTTCACTAGCACTGGGAGTCAAGGGCACTTGCCAGTAACTCTTGGTAAAATCAATGGTGGTAAGATACTTAGCCCCACCCAGCTGCTCTAGGACCTCATCTGTCCTAGACATGGGGTAACCATCTGACTCTGTGTGACTATTTAATTCCCTGTAGTCCACACAGAATCTGGTGCTGCCATCCTGCTTTGGCACCAGCACCACTGAGGAGGCACAGGGACAGTTGGACTCTTGAATTACCCCTTTCCAACATCTCCTGTATCTCCTCCTTCATAGTCTCCTTGATTCTCTCAGACACCCTATAAGGGGCTTGGGGCACATGAAAATAATTTTCCTGGGTGGCAAAAGCCAGGGTACCTTTTTGGCTAGTTTTATATAGACCCTAGGGCCAATAGCCTAGCACCTACCTATGAACCTATGTACCTATGAACTCAATAGGCCTTTGGGCTCCAGTATCCACTTGGTGCTACACCAGGTGGGTGCACCCTGGATTCCCAGTGAACATGTCCCCAAACCCGTGTAGCACTGCTCAGATTTCTCCAACCTGGGTAGGAGATAACTTCTGGGACATTGTTACCCCTTCCACTGAAGTGTCAGTCCGAGCCTCACTGAGGTAATCAGTCACCAGGTCTCCCCCAGACTCCTCCTGCAATCCACTCCACATATTCAGCACAAGGGCCTTTACTATCACGGTAAGGTTTCATGATGTTAACATGGTACAATTTGTGCCCCTGCCTCCTGCCTAGCGGTTCCACCATGTAGTTAACATCACTTACCTTTCTTACCACCTTGTAGCATCCCTCCCAAGCTGCTTGCAGCTTGTTGTGTCTGACAGGAATAAGAGCCATTACCTGCTGCCCTACAGCATACTCTCTACCTTAAGCATCCCTGTCATACCATACCTTTTTCTGTTGTTGAGCTTCTGCCAGGTCCTCCTTGGCCAAGCCCATGAGTTCCCTGAGCCTTGTCCTGAGGTTTAGGACATATGCCACAACAGACTCCTTGTGAGATTCACACTCACCTTCCCACTCATTACGAATTAAATCTAGAGGTCCCCTCACCCTATGCCCATACAGCAACAAAAAGGGTGAAAAACCTGTGGATTTCTGGGTAACCTCTCTGCAAGAAACAACAGATGGGGAAAATATTTGTCCCACTCCCTCTTAAACTGGTCTGCAAATGCCAGTAGTATGGACTTGATTGTAGAGTTTAACCTCTCAACAAGACCATTAGTCTGGGGATGGTAGGGGGTGATCTTGCTTCACCCCACAGTACTTCCACAGACAAGACAGCAGGTCTGACTTGAAACTGGCACCGCTGTCAGTCAGTATTTCTTTTGGGAAACCTACCCTGCTAAAAATATCTAACAAAGCATTTGCCACCTTTTCTGCCTCAGTGGTGGACAAAGCCACTGCCTCAGGGTATCTTGTAGCATAATCTACTACCACTAGGATATACTTTTTACCTGTAGATCTTGGGGGTACTCAGAGGCCCTGCAATATCCATAGCTACTCTCTGAAATGGCTCCTCAATCACAGGCAAAGGCTTGTCCCCTGCCTTGCCTACATTTTGACACCACTCACAGTACTTGCAGTACCCTGTTATATTTCTGAAAATTCCAGGCCAATAGAAGTTCTGCATAATACATCTCTTTGTTTATTTTATGCCCATATGACTTGCAAAGGGAATATCATGGGATATGGCTAGAAGTGCAGATGGTAGGATCTAGGCACTACCAACTGCTGTATCCTCTCACCTTCTAGCCCTCCCTCAGGGGTCCACTCTCAATACAGTAACCCTTTGTCCCAATATACAAATTCCCCCTTCCCTTGAGAATCAGATGCCTTACTAGCTATGTGCCTCAGGCTTTGTAATGTAGGGTCTGAGAGCTGAGCCTATCTCAACTCTCTCTTTGTAACCCTTCCCAGCTCCCTTTCCACAGGAAGTCTGGCATCCTGTGACAGCAGTGCCTCACTGTCAGTCTGGGTACTACTACTCACCTCTATCTTTAAAGTCACTCTGTCCAAGGGAACATCAGTAACCACAAGCAGCTGTACCTCACCTTCAGTCTCACTGCTAGAGAGTAGCTCCCTCCCTGAAGTAACCACCTCACTAGTCCTGGCTGCATGTATGCTGTCTGTCTGGGTCTCCCCAAGGCTAGCAAACCCACTTCCTTGTCTCCTAGCCTGACGGTGTGTAACTGCATAAGCACATGGTACTGCCTCATCCAAATCCTTCCCTATCAGGACATCTGCAGGATGGTAGTTCAGTACCCTTGTTGCCTCAAGACAACCTACTGTTGGCATTTTGTCTTTCCCACTTACTGGCTCCCTCACCTATTATTCCTCACCTTGCCTCCGTGGACATGTATATGCCATATGGACCCACTGGTTGCATTCAAAACTTTTCACCCTAGGTCCTGGATGTGTACCTGGACTAGCGGCTTCCCCTACTACTGGCAGATTCTGTTGGGGCAGTCTGAGCTGTGCACCATGGGTTCCTTAAAACCCATGAACAGTACTGGGGATCCCTTTCCCATGCAGGAATGCCTGCTTGATAGATATAGGTCTCCCTTCTTCCCCAACTCATCTAAAGTAGCACATTGTCTATCAGCTAACCAGATCCTCATGTCCTCAGGAAAAGTGCTAAGGGCTTGTTCCTTCACCAAATGTCTGCCAGCCCTTCAAAAGTGGTGACCTAACATCCACTTACCTACCTATGAAAATAAGTGCTCAATTCAGCAACATGTTCACACACACTTTCATCTGCCTTGCGTCTATGCTCACAAAACTTTTTCTTATAAGCTTCAGGTGTTAGCTTAAAAAATTCTAACAGACAATTCTTAACTGCAGTATAATTAAGAAATCATGGTCATACATTGTGGACAAAATAGTTACATCTTTATCATGGAGTAAGGCGGTCAGAAACCGTACACAGAGCCTTTCATCAACATTGTACTGTTTACATACCCTATCAAACATGTGCAGGAAACTATCAAAATGATCCCCCTCTGTAAACTGAGGAAGAAATTTGCTGACCTTTTTTTGCTTCTGGGCTCTGGTTACTCCCTTCCCCATTACCTCCATGACTGTGGTGAAAAGTCAGCATTTCCTTTTCGTGCTGCCTCTCCTTTTCCTCAGCTTCCAGGCATAGCAGTTTCTCATTCTCCTCAGGCTGGAGACGTCTCATTCTCTCTGCTGATTCTGTTTCCAAATGCCTGGCCTCCAACTCAAGTCTCTTTAGTTCCAAATGCATTTTTAAGTCCTCTGCAGAAAGGTTGAACTGTCCATTCTCTGAGTGTTGTACATCTCCATGGCAAGTCTCTGATGCAGTTGTGACCAAATCTACAATAATGTCTGCCTTAGTTACGCTTTCATGCATGAGTCCCTTAGCCTGGCACATCTTACCCAACTGGCTCCCTGACAGCTTGCCATACTCCTCTGCTGACATGCTTGCCTGGTCTCCCTGATTAACTAAGTTAACAAAAGAAATAAAACAATTGTGATCTGAAGTCTGAATATTAACTGTGTGGCTGATTTAGAGTACAAAAACACCTTCAGTGATCACTGTACAGAAGCTACAGGAATTCACTTTCCACACCACTACAAGCCAATTGCCAACCAATTAATAATATGTGGTGTGGATATCCCACCACAGCCAACCAATTAATATGTGACACCTGTGCACTGGCCCAGTAATCAAGGAGCCTCAATCCTCACCACTAACACCAGTGAGGGGCATCCACATTAGGAAGGATAACAAATACACACACAGTAAAGTACAATATCCTTAAGAGCACACAGATATCATACTCAGTCTGGGGCTGGTCTCTCCCTTTCACTCCAGATCCCCAATAAGACTCACCACTGGCACAGTTATAGAGTGGAGTCCTTAGCCAGGGTTCCAAGCCTAGTCCTCCCAGTACTCCCTCTGTCCAACCAGTGCTTCGTGACCCTGCCCATGTAGCTGACACACACACACTTTGAGATATGATTTATATACAACCACACAGACACACCTGGGGAAGGCTGGCACAGGTTCACTAGCTGTGCCCCTTCTGTCCAGGTTATAAGATAGTAATCACCTGCCACCAGAACCCCTATTTATTAGCTACTAATAAGGCCCTTACCAAAGGGTGTCCAATTATTACTGTGCAATATTATTATCCAGTTAGTATGAGCAGTGCTTTTAAGGCTTATTGGAGTGGTTTCTACAGTATCACTATACACATGCAATGTACTCTAGAGCTTAAATGGTCTCTACACCAAACAGCCACAGTTGAATGGTATAAAAATATTTAATAGTAAATAATAAAAACACAAGACAATACTTCTTACTATACAGTGCTAGTCAGGAGGTCAGACATCACAAGAAAATGCTTAACATAATACTGCAGAATAGTTTTGACATAAATATTGAAAACAGATAGGCTAAACTTACCATTTTCTATATTTTCCTTAGAGCAATCACAGCTCTAAATAAACTTACATATAGAGCAAAAGCAGAGTACTCAGAGTACTGGTGAGTTATTGCAAATTCAAAGTAACTTAGTGAGTCCAGCAAGGTTCCAGGCACACAAATCTAAAACTCAATATAAAAGCAAAACTCTTGTTTATTATGACAACAGGATGACAACAGGATAAGCGTTTTCACAATATTGCTTCTTCAAATCCTAACATAACAATGAATCAACAATTCAGTCATTTAAAAAAAATTCAACCAATCAGAAACCCTCCCATTAATAATGCAATGGCCTTGCCTTTAAGGCAGGCTACAATGGTATTGTATAGTTTAAGCCTGGTCCCCTGTGTGCCTGTAGAGCGGCTATCCAATCTGTCTCCCTACATTCAGTTTTATTACATAAATCACCCCATCTAAGGCCATTGCTAATGATTTCTACTACTGTGAACCTGAAGAAATGTCCTTTATTATCCTTAACATGTTTATAAAGAGCATTCGAGATCATTTTATTCCTTATATCACCGAAATGCTGAAGCACCCGCTCTTTAAGTTTTTGATTTGTTTTACCTATGTAGAAAGATGAACAATCTACACATGTAGCCAAATATACTAAATTCTCAGTTCTACAATTGGCATAAAGATGAAACTCATACATCTTGGCTGTAACAGGATGTATAAACAAGTTGTTACCTCACATAAAATTACAAGCTTTGCAGCACCTACAGGGAAAGGTACTGTCCCTCATCTCTGCTTTGACTTGTTTGTTAAAAGGTCTATAGCAAAGTTTTCTTTTCAATGTGGTGTTATTGTCAGCTTTAGACAAAATCCCAAAATGCTCTCTCTCTCTCTGAGACTCTCTTTTAAATTGATAATACGTCAATGCTGACTCATTTTAGATTGCATTATTCTTCTCTGGTTCCCAGGCTAACAGAAACTCACATTTTAACATATCTTTGATCTTGCACCTGGTCAGGAAACCACAGCAAATAAAGACATTCCCCGGGATTCATGAACCTTGCACCAGGCGCACGCATAGCGTAGGTGTTACAACGCCAAATATGGCCGCCGAGCGATTCAGGTACGATCCAATTCCACGTGCACTACCGGCGTGCGCCAGATCTGCGCAGCCCCTGGCGTAGGTATGCTAAACACCCCATGTGCGGTGTGTCACCATGCAAATGAAGGCATATAGTGATTCACAAAGTGGTGCAGACGTAGCATAAGCCCACGGCAATGTAAACCAAAAAAAAACGGTTTACATTTTCCCAAACATAACATCGGAGTAATGGAAGAGTGTCAGACCCAGGTATCACACTGTTAACATATGCCAATGGCGAAATACACAGACAATGGCAAAAGAAAACATGCACAACATGTAAATAACAACTTAAATGCCATGTCCACAGTAACTCACATCAGAACCGCAGGACATGTGTGCAGAAGGTGCAACATAATGAAATAATATAACAATGTTATAAAACAGCATCGTAATAGACATCAGGTCCACAGCATAATACACCATGGTATGCATGGAACGCCACAACCACGGTGCAAGGGTTGCCAAGGACTCGCGGCAGTCTTCGGCGTGGTAACTATGAATTAGTAGTCAATGCCATGCAAATGAGGCAGATAATACTGAATCGCAAATTCCCCGCCGAAGTAAGGTTGTACCAAACGGCGCAGCAGTAATACACCGAGGAGTGGCTCAGAGGGAATACATGACATCTGCAGAGGGGTGTGCCACTGTAGCAGTAAGCACATTGGAGCACAGCAAACCTGGGCTGTACATCGCAAATCAAAGCTGCAGGACTGGGGTGTGGGGTAATAGTTTAGCTGAGAGCACACAATGCGCGCAAAAGTGCATGTGTACGAGGATGACAATGTTCCTGGAACCTAGTCATGTGACGCATGCCCCGCAAACAATATCGGAAACAGGAAGGTGATGTGAAGAATATAAGGAAATGTGGAAGAAGTGTAATTGGAGTACTAATGAGCAATCAACACTAATCAACCCACGAAGGCCAATCGGCGGCAGCTGACAACTCTGCATGCAGAAACCTGCAAAACGGGATAGGGGAGGCATATGAATGCAAAGAAAGTACGGGAGGTAGCAGATTGCAAAGATAGAAGACCTGTCACAGCAGAGCAAAGCAGACAGGCAGCACAACGGCAGTAGCACACAAAACGCATGATATGCCATGTTCATGAAAGTAGAAATGACAGTGCTCTGCAGGATGCATGCCAGAAAATGGTAGGTGCAACGTGCAGAAATAGTAAGGGAAGGTCGAAAGGTAATCCATGGCAGGCAAGAGTAATGCAACACGAAAGGCAACACCGTTGTAGTTCCATCGGTAAAACGCGGAAGATAACCCTTAGATACAGCCGTACAAACACACCCTATGACATCATCGGTGTGCACAGCACAATAGTATAAAGTGTGAATGCACACAACACACAGCCGTGTATTCCCAAATGCCGCACCATAGTTGTAAACACACGGGGAACTTTTAAAATGTACATGTTGGATGCTGCTGTAGCTGTGATCCATCAGCATGTGTTAGAGACAGATGGTGTTGTGGAGGAGGATGCAGACAACCACCGCAGGCCTCGGAGGAGAAGGAGAGTGTTCAGACCAAGGGTAACCTACCAGGGGCTACATGACCAGGAGATAGTAGAGCGTTACAGGGTGGACAGGGACATGTTACAGCAAATAGTGGAGCTGTGCCGGCCACGCCTGAGAACAAGAAACAACAGAGGGGAACCCATCACAATGGACACAAAGGTATGTGTAATCTTGCGAATACTGGCCACAGGTACCTTTCAAAGGCCAACTGGAGATATAATGGGCATCTCACAGGCATCAGCATCCAGGGTACTACACCAGTTCCTGGATGCCATGTTACCACATGCCAATAAGCATATATACTTCCCCAGATCTCAGGAGGAGTTGGCTAGCAATATGCACCACTTCCACCGTGTGGCACAATACCCGGAGGTACTGGGTGTGATAGACTATACGCACATACAAATCAAGTCACCACCTGGCGAGCAGGGTAGACACTACATAAACCGCAAGGGATTCAACTCCATCAATTGCCAGGTCGTGTGCAATGCCCAGGGCATTATCATGGATGTGTGTGCTGGCAGCCCTGGAAGTTACCACGACTCCCATATCTGGCATGCCTCACAGCTGTATCAGGTATTTGTCAGGGGGGACATCCCACATGGCCATCTCGTGGGGGATGCTGGCTATGCACTGGAGCCGTGGATGATGACTCCCATCAGAAATGCACACACACACATGCAAGAACGCCATAATGAGGCACACGCACAAACCAGAATAATCACAGAGCATGTGTTCGGGATGCTGAAATCACGGTTCTGGTGCTTGGATACATCTGGTGGAGCCTTGCAGTACTCTCCAGGCACATGTGCCCACATATTCATAGTATGTGCCATGCTACATAATATGATCCTGCGGAAGCAGCTGCTGCAGGGACATAATGGTGAAGGGCCACAAAGCCCACCACAATTGCCAAGGCCAGTCCAGGCACAGAGGGTTCTGGACCAGGAATACACTGTGCCAGCCCCAGTAGGCAGACTGAGGCGTACCCAATATGCCTATGCCTTGGCAAAGAGGGAACATATAGCACATACTCTGACAGCGTAGGCCCCATGGACTGACACCTCCCCACCTGCACACACAGTGAAATGGACGGCACACAAACATGACCACCTGTAAAGTGTAATGTATGGGTGGCCTTGTGTGACTCCAACATAGGCAGCCCCAAACACTGTAAACCCAACAGCCAGTGGAACATGTGGCCAACACCTGAACAGTACGTGAGTCCTACAGCATATGGCGTTGCTGTGTGCCTGCCATGGTCACCAAGATGTATACATATAAATATATATATATATATATATATATATGTGTATATATATATATATATATATATATATATATATATATATATATATGTATATATATATATATATATATATATATATATATATATAGATAAATATGTGCACATATACATATATATAATACAGATAAGACAGGGAATTAGAGGGATATAAGGTGACTGAGAGGTATCCCGTGATATCTGTACATAGTATACATAGTGCAACGACAATCTGAACATCCGGGAGGTTCAAAATAAGAGGATACCGCCAACCATGGAACATGTAACATACCGATATGCAATACCGCGAGGCTGAAAGACCGCCAGAACACAGTACTGTAACACATGCGCGTGTAATAGTATGATGATATGAAAGGAGAGGTAGACACCGCCGCCGGTGTTGCGGTCCACGTAGGTACTGTGTGCAACCGTCCCCGTGAGTGCCATAGTATGTGTACGTGTGCGCTGAGGGTGCCGTGTGCGTCGCTGTGTGAGTGTAATGTGTGTGTGTCTGCAACATGTGTATGTTGGTGCCAAGTTAGAGGCAGAGCAGAATATTAGGTGTAGGCATACGGTAAACTAGCCTCAGGCATATGTTCACTACTAGTCCCACAGTAGTAGTGACAGCCCCACCCTGGCTAGGTGTGTCGTGACATAGAACGATACAAAGTGAATATGTCCCAGATGGTAGCACAGGAATATTCCCCATAAGAAATGGAAAGGACGTATGTAATAGTCATGCCTGCATGTATGACACTGATATGTTACATGCAATATGATACGTTGACAAAGTCACACAGCAATAGGTATGTATCGCGGAAATATGTATGTGCTACCCCAGTACTGACCGTGGCCACGTGTTGGCCCGTAAACACAGCTGTGTGTTCTACACGTGTCAAACAATCAATTCCCATCTGAATATGTGGCAACCAGTGGCAAACAGGCTATCCCAACAACAGGACCACAATGACTGCAAATATCTGGGACAGACTGACAAGGCATAGTTGTCACGTACACATAACCGCTGATATACCACAGATGTTACGGAGGTATACATGCATCAAGCTCACCTGCAGGCGATACCGACACCACATGACAACAGCCCAACCTACAATCCCATAACAAAAGACTATTAACTGTTAACTCTCCAAGTAGGGATGGAGCACACAGACAACTACACTGGTTATGTAGAGATGCAAGGCCCACAAACCGTATCTGTGACGTACAACCACCGATATCCCCCATTGTAGATAATAAAGGAATGCAAACCGTAATAGCAGCACAAACATACAGTCAGTCAATGACATCTGCATAACCACAACATATCGCATGGGAGACACAATTAAAGGCGGATGCATAATTGCATGCGTCGTATAAATGCAAACAATAGCCATGTTACAGTTTGGAATGCAATACTCCGTTATCATTCGTCGGCAGGACAGGTACACCCACATGTCGAACCAAATACTACACCTGTCACACACAATCCACGGGTGACTTGAATGCAGAATATACTTGCCCCTATGCATAGCAGATGCAGTTACACATAACATAAGACAATACAGACCATCCCCATGAAGGTAGGGCAAATATCTAACGCCCAGGAGGAGAATCCAATTATACCCCAGTATCGACACGTAATTATCGAATGGAGTAGATGCACAGGTGATATGCACGTAATTATTCATGTACACATAGCCGCTGATATACCACAGAAGTTACGGGGGTATACATGCAGCAAGGCCACGTGCAGACGATATCGGAACCAATTAACAGCAGCCCAACCTACACTCCCATAACAAAAGACTATTAACTGTTACCTCTCCAAGTAGGGATGGAGCACACAGACAACTATGCTGTCTATGTAGAGATGCAAGGCCCACAACCCGTATCCGTCATGTACAACCAACAATATCCCCCACCATAGATATTAAAGGAATACAAACCGTAATAGCAGCACAAACATACAGTCAGTCAATGACATCTGCATAACCACAACATATCGGATGGGAGACACAATTAAAGGCGGATGCATACTTGCATGCGTTGTATAAAGGAATACAACAGCCATGTTACAGTTTTGAATGCAATACCCCGTTAGAATTCGTCGACAGGACAGGTACACCCACATGTCAAACCAAATACTACACCTGTCACACACAATCCACGGGTGACATGACTTCAAAATATACTTTTCGCTATGCATAGCAGTTGCAGTTACACATAACATAACACAATACAGACCATCTCCATGAAGGTAAAGCAAATAGCCAACGCCCAGGTGGAGAATCCAATTATACCCCTGTATCGACGAGTAATTTCCGAATGGAGTAGATGCACAGGTGATATGCACGTAATTACTCACTGAGGAACAGCAATTGGTGGGATGAATCCACATGTTGCAGGTATCGACGTGTATAAGGAGGACTCTCAGGATATTCAAACCATATGCTCATACCGAAACAGCATTGTACTACCGAAAACGAAAGGAAATGGAAAAACGATACACGGAGCGACATACCAACAAGGTATGTAGAACACACGATATGTAAGGTTGTGTAATGCATGATCTGTATTAATAAGCTGTACTGTATGTGAATGGTGGTTGTAATTAATTACACTTGTCCGTAATGCAGAAAGTAGTGAAAGGTAGTTATGTAGTGATATCTTGCTGAGCATACCAATGCTTGTAGACACTGTGTGTACAGCAGTGGGACATCATGTACACAGCGGAGACACCACAAGGGATGCCACAGGAGGGCATTAAAGAGAACAATGCCATACCACACGTTGTTGCTGGCAGTGGATGTCCAACTAGGAAGCACCATAGCAGGGGATAGTACATGTATGTTTACTGTCACAGCACGCATGTGTATGAGCATATACCGTTGATGTCATATGTAAGGTGTGGCCGAAGTGCAAGTATGCCCTGCATTAGGGGATACTATGTGAAATATGTGTAATGTAAAGTTGTCTAGGTAGATATGATAGATATCATACACAGTATCACAGGCACATCATGCATAACACAGGTATCCCCTATTGGTATGTACAATAACAGGATACATATGGCCTGTAGGTATGGGCCAGAGTAGAAGCATGATAGCTAGTCTGAATGGAAGGGACACCAAGTAACCATGCCCAAAGGACTTGTAGTAGCTGCACAGGTGCACAGTGGGCAACAATGCAGTCTGGCAGGTCCACGTGTAAGCACATGGGCAGTGTACCCAGTAGTGTCACCTCTCCATGGTAGTGTTCTGTGAACAGCAGAGGCAGGTGTTAACTGCACCACTACACAGTACCGCTGCTGTGGTGGTACCAGGACTATGTGTCACTCAAATAGCAAGGGAGGTATCACATGAACAGTGCTACTGTGTGTCCCTGTGGGATGTACACAGGACCTATGTTCCACAGCATGGTGTGTGTTGTGTTCGTGGAAGTAACACAGAAGCCCAGCCCATGCAGTGTGGTGTGTGTGCACATATCCAGGAGCATTTCGTTCACACTGCCCACCGCAGATGGCATGTATGAGGAGTATAGTTTTATATATATATAATATATATATATATAAATATATATATATTTGTATTCTTCTCTGCCTACTGTAGTCTTTATGTAACCTGTCCTTTTTGGACATTTTTCTATTTTAGTCATTTGTTACAAAGATGTTTACTGTGTTCTATTGGGCTTTTTTTCCTTTGTGTGTGGAGCTTTTCTCCCCGGGCCTCTACTGAAAATGGACATATATCCAGCTAGACTAGCCCGGTCAACAAATGTAAAATAAAAATAAAAATAAAAATAAAATAAATATGCATCACTAATGTGGAGGACATGGGCCTTGTCAGAGCAGAAGACACCCCTGAGTATGTGGTATGCAGATGTGTACAGATGTGTTGTCCATATGTCAGCCGCATATGTAAACTGTCTGAGCCCAGTAAACATCGTGGCATGTCAATGTTGTGCCATGTAAAGCTGTAGCTGTTGTGGAAGGTACACCATAAATGTGGTATTGTACCCTTTACTTTGTGTAGATGTGTGTAGTTCACAGGTACAATGGCTACCTATGTACCAGCATCACACACAGTACAGATAGGTGTGGCCTTGCAGAAGGATATCCATGCCACAGTGGAATACGGTAACCACAGGACTGTGTGTGGCATATGTGTGTACTGCAACCATGTACAATGTGATATGTATATGGGACCACTATCCATGTGATAGTCAGTGGGTGAATGTTGTTATGCAAAGGTGATGTGCATGCACCATGTGTCATGCATCCTGATGCCATGATACGCATATGAAGTATCCGCCACACTGACACCCATATAGTTGGTATCAGTATGAGCTGGTGGAGCAATAATGGCGCTTGGTATGTAGGTGTGTGAAATCTAGGCATGGACAGTACTCTGTGACAGCATGTTCTGTATGTATGCATATAGTGAACATGAGTGGCCCTATGACTGAGGACTGTGTAATGCAATATGTACCTGACATGTAGTAGGTACTATGGTATGCTGGCACCACTGTGTGTACAGTCCATGAGCCACATAGCATAACATCCTGAGACACAGGGTATGATGTGCAGGTGGATGTGTATGCTGTCAATACCAGAATGTGGAATGTTGCTGAAAGGCAATGTGAGGACAACGTATGATGTGTCGGCCTCCGTACCATCCTCAACTGCCCATGCAACTGTATGACAGGTGGCCAGCATGTGTATGTGCCTTGCTGTGGCATACACAAGCCCAACACGGGTGCTAGGAAAGGACTGGAGGCCATCAATGTGTGTGGGAATCACGTTCCTGAGGATGTGCCCCATTGTCATGCAGAATGGTCCAGTCATGGGTGTATGACTATAGTCCCACTCGTGCAATGCAGTGCCACCTGTGTGTAGTGCGATAAATGCCGCTGTGCGGCAGTCAGGGTCCACAATGTCCGATAAAAGGCTAGCAGTGAATATAATGGCCTGGTGCGGAGACATATACCAAACAGGTTGGTGGGACATTACAGCCAGGGACATTGGAAGGTGACATTGGGCCAGTGTCCCAGGACATATTGTGTGCATGTCAGTACTGTGTATGTGACCACAGGGACACTACGATGTCCATGTACAGATTGTGACCCTGTAGTGAGTGAGAGTGTGTATTGTCGGTGAGTACGCCATTGCCTGGCACGTTGCCAACATTAGCTCGGTCTGCAATGCTTGGGTGACTATAGTATGTGACATCAGATGTGGATGTTGCCAAAGAATACTGACATATCACCACAATGCCTGAGGCCCCACACCGCAATGTGCGGCAGTCATGTTTAGGTAGCTAGCCGTGGAGTATGTGATGATGGACCTCGGGGACCCACCATGGCTGACAAGTGATGCACCCCACACATGTGAATGTACACCAATGTGCAACAGCCTGTACATGTGGTTGTACATCATATGTGCATGGAACATGACCACCACAGTGGCGTCTTTGAACTGGTCAGTACCGCCATGTCTCTGTGTGGAATAGCATGATTCCTGCAATTGTGTACATGCTACTGCGGCGTACTGTGGTATTTGTCAGCATATGTATGTGCAGTGTCCATCTGCTTGGGTGTCATGATGTTAACAACTGCTGTCAGCAGATGTCCGTAGTAGTTGTTGTAGTACACATGTTCCGTGTATGCTGTGATGGGTGTGTTTCCAGGGTGTGGCTAGCAAGGCCATGTAGCATATGTGTTGAATCCACCAAAGAGGGGATAACCCCAGGTGTGTCACACCAGTCACATGGAGGTAGTGTTCATGCTAAGGGTAGTGTAGGTATGGTATGTGTTGTGTATTGTTTCATCCAGCTGAGCGGAGTGCATGACTCAAGCATGTGTAGGTACATGGGTGTCTATCCCAGGGAAGTGTGGGTTACTGTCAGCACACAGCAGTGGTAGCTGTCTGAGGCCCAATGTACACTATAACAACACAGATGGTATGTAACCTGTGGTGTACTATGTCGACTCTGTCGCGTGTTACAATGTGTATAGCGGTCACAAACATGGTTATCTGCACATGGAGCACCTATGATGCATTGTGTTAAGTAACTATCCAGGATGTGTGTAAAACACTGTGTGATGTGTGAACCCCTCATCTGTGGGTGTTCCGGTCCAGGTATGTGCCTGGAAGGTACGGTCCGTGTACAATCCGTAATCGCAGGTGTGCTGCGCAGAGCATGGAGGCAGGTCCCAGTCACCACAGAGATATGTGAGTGGTGCAATAGTGTGTGTGCCTCGCTTGTGTGCATCACAGTGGAAGATGCAAGCATTGTTCCACATGACCTCATGCCGTGCCTGCCAGTTACAGCCCTGCCGGTGACAGTTATGTGAAACTTCCAGAGAGGCAGTATAGCATGTGATGATGTACATGTGTGATCTACACCCCAGGCCGATGGCTGCAGGTCATGAGTGCAACAGCATTGTGTTTGACCTGGACTGTCATAGCGGTCAGATACCACATGCCTGTACAATAACAGTAGGAGTATAGGCAACTGTTGCAGTGACACAGTAGGTCAATGTACAGTGTCCCCGTGTCCAGACCACTGCCGACTGTACACCATGGCCAGACACACACCCAGAGGGCTATAACACCGGTGAGCCATTGCATGTCCCAGTACACGTAGTCTGTGTATTGCCATCACAGGGCAGTCACTATAACATGATGTAGGAGAGATATATTGTACCAGGTGATGTGTCATGAGTGTGTATGTTGAGTTTCAGAGGTGTTCACCCATCCGCAACATCTCAGTGCATGATGCCAAGTGTAACATGATGTGTGGAACTGCAGTGTGATTCACAACAGCATCATCCGTGACTGGTGTGTTGTGAATGGTGTAACCCATGAGTCTGCAGGATATACACTGATGTTGGCTGCCATACTGGGGGCCACCAGTGGTGCCTACAGTGGTCATACAGACATATTGCATACATTGTTCTTGCAGGAATATCCATTGTTGTAGATGATGTGGTACTATGTGATGGTAAGTGTGTGTTGTGAATGTTACCCATCCAGACGTGACCGTCAGGTGCAGTCATGGTTGTCGACAGCATCACCCCCATCCACAGCTGTCAGCACCCTGTCCCCAGAATGGGTAACAGTAGCCCTCGTACTGTGTGACTAATGTGCAGATCATAGAACACCTACTACTGGCTGCCTAACAGTGTCATCTAGGAAGGGTATATGATGGCTGGAATACGCTGCTCCAATGTATAAATATGATATCCCAATGAATTACAATGATTCCCATCTAGTAAGCCATGGCTGGCATGTAAACCGTGTACAACAATGACTGTGTGACAGACCCTTCCAATGTGGAGCCGTGATGAACATGCACCCGTTAGAACACCAAATGAGGTATGTTGCACGTAATGATGTACAACTGACAGCTATGGGCACAGCATGGATGAAAAAGCACATCTCCCATAGGCAGTACCGCTGTACGTTGGTAGGGGGGCATTGCACGAGTACATGTGACAGTTGCTGTATTGCCACATGTACGACATATCCATCATATAGGGGTAGCACTGGTACATGACGGTTGGACATGCCTGTACATACGACCATGTCCCACAGGATATGTGTTAAGTGTGTACAACACCTGTCGTACCTTCAGCAAGCTGTAAAGTGTATGACTGCAAGTGTACCTGTGTGACATGTTGTGCAATGGGTGCAAAGGTATGCAGTAGCGCATTACATGCTCACGTGTCCTGCACAGGTGCATACCTTGACAATACAATACAAATAGGGTGTTGGATAATAGCAACCCACAAGAGGTGATGAGTACGGGTGGCAATGCACTATCACCTTTCCGGGTAAGGTGTGCATGTCCATGACACATTAGCACCTGAGATTTTAGCAGTACAGCTGTACAGGGCGGCATGTATATTTGATTACAAATACCCTTGCGTGTTCCACCAGTGGCCTGTTGACAGACAGACATCTACACAATGTGCAGCATTGACATGTGCACAGCACATCACCGCTGGCTTCAGTAGAACAGGGTTAATGTGTTGACATGTGCACAGAACATCAGCGCCAGCTACAGTCGAACATGGTATGTGTTGAACCCCACCGTCATTGTAGCCCATGCCACAGAGAGAAATGTTATGCATCTGTGTATGTACGGCTGGGTATGGACCTGGCCTAGCAGTAGAGCTGTGTCAGTGTTGCAAACAACATACTGAATGGGCTGTGTGTGTGAGGTGTGTGTCATAAGTGTATGGTCTGATGGATGATACCAGCATTGCCACCGCTATGTGAACATCCCCATCCCCATAAATGAATACCTCAGCTGTGCTCAACACCATGGTCACTGTGGAAGGGATGGTGCTGTGCGGTGCACCCACCAACATGGTGGTGACAGCACGCACTGGATGTAGACATATGAGGTACCCATGTCAGGTCGGGGTACCATCCATGTGCACGGGATATCACCGTGCGGGCATATACAGCACTGTGTTGAACAATATTACAGCACATAGCACCTGTCAGGGGTAATGTTTATGCATGGATGTGCGATACCAGCATGCACCATACACACCCCCACCATGCAGCATGCTGCCTACCTTGCAGAAGGACATTGTCCACACCATGATGATGGACATGCGACATGTCCATATACCCATATAAATGACATATGGAATGGACAGCCACCGTCCCAATACTGTTATTCCACAGGCTGGACACATCCCTGTGCCATATATGTGATATACCCTGCCATACCATGCAACCCTGTCCATCAAGGCTGCACGTGCCATCAGTCATACATGGTGCGATGGCCACATGGCACATGCACTATCAACTGACTGGATCAGTAATGTGGCACTGATGCACCTTGTGGTGTCACAATTGCTGTGTGACAGCGTGTAAAACATGCGCGCCCATGCTATGTTTGACCATCCCTGCAAATGTCATATGATTAGACATTGTCCCATGTGTATCACATGTGCAATACAGGTGAGCCGTGGCAGGATGTCCAACACCCGTACAGTGCTGAGTAGATGTATATGGCAAAACACATGATCTTAAACCTTGACACGGTTATAAATAGAACGTGCTGGAGGGACAGATTCATCACCCAGAGACTCCCTATGCTGTGGAACAAAAAATACGCATTTGCATGGCAGAGCACTTCTCTTCTGGTTGTGTTCAAGAGGATCTTGACCAAATGGGAGGGAGATTGCAGACCCAGGATTTTTAGATTTTCGTCATGATGACACAGGCACAGCACAATGAAAGGCATGGTTTTTTATTCAACCAAAGGGGTGGTAAAAAGAAGGCCACATAACTATGGATAAGGCTTATAAATGCCCTTAGCCTAGTATGAACCTATGAACCTATGAACCTATGTACAGGTGTCCATGTGTATGTGTGCAGTGCCACTGCTGACGTCCATAACGGCTGCGTCTGTGATGCTATGTGACATACACACAGCATCCAGGTGAACAGTAGAACTGTGGACACATCGGGCCAAGTGCAGATTGGTAAGAACACAGGTGCAGGCAGGTACACATGTCCACAGCAAGTTACCATCTACATGGAGTATGTACAGTGTGATGAGTTGACACAGAGATATGATATGATATCCACTGAATAACAGTGTGACAGGTGTGGCAGCAACACGTCAGCTGTGTCAGTGTCATGATGCGTCCCAGAGATTACTGTGCAAATGTTGTACATGTCATAGCAATGTATGTTCAGCGGTATGCCAGTACATCAGCGTGAATGTGACCTGTCACCATCATTATGTCTTACAGATAATGCCACATTCACGACTCCCAGCCTTCAGCCGCCAAGAGGATGAAGTCATCATACAATTGCTCCATGACAACTATGACGTGCTGTTCTGCCATGCGCCACAGCAAGCGCAGCAGCGGGATGACCTGTGGCAGGATATACGCAGGAGGGTGAATGACATGGGTGGCAACAACCACACCTACCAGCAGGTACGCTGACACTGCATGGACCTCATACAGCATGCGAAACAGTGTGCCACTGCAATCGTCAGAGAACAAGGTGGAACAGGTGGTGGGCCACCAACCCAGCCCCCACTCACACACACAGAGGAGCTACTGGCCAGTCTGGGGACACCCAGGGAACAGCATGCAGAAACACTAGCTGCCATTGTGGAGGTGGGTGTCTCCCAACCAATGAGCCTGGAGCTGCCTGGTAAGTCATTCCTGCATATGAGTATGATATCCACTGTAGTTGCAGGTGTCACTGTACATCATGTAAAGTAACAACACATGCCAGGTATATGGGCACACAAGCCGCATACTACAGTATGCTATGTTGTGTATGCAGACGTGTGCATACCATATGCTATCACACAGGTACATGATGTCACATGCACAGTGCGAACTGTGGCTGTCATACAGTCATGGATAATGTTTATACTGTTGTGTCGCCCCTATACAGGTACCTCTGGCGTGTCGCACAGACATGGGTCCGTCGCAGGTGAGACTGTTGTCAGTATCAGGCATGTTACAGTGTAGAGTTATTTGCCATGTGGCCAGGTATAACATGCACACCTGGGTTTAGTTCCAGTCACGTTATACAGGTTGCACCACCAGACACACACATGCCACCCATGTGCAGTAGATACAACCGTTATTATACACCGGCATGAAACCACAGTACCTGTCAATGTGATATGTGCGGTCAGCTATGCACACCACGGTGGAGGTGTTCTACAATGGATGCATATGTAGTATGTATTGGAACAACATTCGTGGTACGCACACAGTACCACACAGTGAGCAGTGATCTGGGCAGCACACAGGTGTCACCAATGTGACATATGCCCCTACATTGTGTGCACACATTGTGACTCGCCACCCGACATATCCCAAGCTTGTGGTGTTCTGTCTGCAATATTGTCACACCATCACATGACCTACACCCGACATAACAAACATCCACACTGTTGTCTGCATAGCCCTGTGGATTGTGACACCTCTGACATGTATGGGTGTATGTCACATGGGACACCACAGACATGTGTACAAGATGCCCATCACACACAGTTGTCCAAGTCCCATTCACACATGGCCATGGGTGATAGCCACAGGCATGTTGCCACACAGTACGCCTGATGTGGATAGACCCCATTGCACATTGTCCACACATAGTGCAATCATAGCCGTAGTGGACCACCTGTACATTTGATGTGTTATACGGACAACCGAATGCCTGTCTGCAGCCACCGGAGGTGTCACCAATGTCTACCATATACGTGCTGTGGAACAGCATGACTGTGTTGCAGTCATGGCAATGCAATGCATCCATGTTATGCATTGCACAGCAACATACATGCGTCATGTTGCCATGCAGTGGCACAGTGCCAGTACTCCACACTGTATAGCTATGTACATGGCTCACACTAACCACACCTGCACATACATATGTGCTAAACATGCATTCTATCTGTAGGCTGTACACACAACACTGCACTGTGAAGCCCATTATGATGCGGTGCATGTGGCAGGACACCATTGTGTCACATGTATACATGTCACTGCACATGTCAGCAGATTACATGTCAAGGTAACGTCAGCCATGTGTAATGTTAACCTGTTTGTGGCCACATGCTGTATCACGGTGATGCATGCAAACTACCATGATTGTGTCTACTGCATGCCTACTGATATGACACCTGCTTGATGTAGTGTGCACCCCAGGGTGGTATGCATACTAACACTATTAATGTCTGAGCTGCATTCCCTGTGCTGTAGTGCAGGAATGCTGCATGCCATCTGAAATATCACATGCATGGTGTGTCTGTGTGTGTGTGTCTGTCTGTGTGTGTGTCTGTGTGTGTGTCTGTGTGTGTGTCTGTGTGTGTGTCTGTGTGTGGGTGTCTGTGTGTGTGTCTGTGTGTGTGTGTGTGTGTCTGTGTGTGTGTGTCTGTGTGTGTGTGTCAGTGTGTGTGTGTCAGTGTGTAATGTACCTTACAGTATGTCTTTGCATTCACAGGTGGTGTAGGTGCGTTACCCTTCTGCGGTCCATCTGATGTTAGTGTCCCCACAGATACTAGTGGTGATGACCATATGCATGAGGTACAGGCAGGGTTTTCAGGGGCATAATCTGCACCATTGGTTACCATCCCACCTATGTCCCCCTTATCCCCGCACATGGTTCTGATGCCAACACATACCACATCACCGTTGCCCACAGAGGAAGGACAGTCAGCGTCTGTTGGCATTGAACAGGAATGTGTGGTGGCTACAGAAGGTGTGACTACACACCATGTTGCCAGTGTAATGACTGGTGATGTGCCACACAGGCATGTGGCTGGTGCTGCTCATAGGAGGACCTCTGGCAGACATGCACCTGCAGTAGAGGGCGCAGCAGCTGGTACCACCAGACGCATGTTCCAGACTGTAATGGCGACACAGGCACGTGCAGAACTGCAGAACCAAGAAGGGCAGAGGCTGCAGAGGGCTGCAATCCATACCCTAAATGACAACATCCAGTCATTGGTGAATGCTCAACAGCAGATTGCTAATGTACTGGATAGGCGATTAGGTGAAATGGTTGGAATCCTCGACCGAGGCATGGCAATCCGCGAGCGTGAGCTGTCTTTGCTGGAACACCTGGTAGAGGTGAGGCGTAGAACACATGGGCGTAGGCCAGCAACACCACCTAGTGGAGGTCGACGTGTGCGTGCCACCTCTCATGCCCACTCACATAGTGCCAGTAGCAGTAGCAGTGCAGCTGGTGCTGCACTGTCCACACCAGGACACAGCAGGCCACGTGGACGTGGCCCTGGCCAGTCCCATCGTGGACACGGTTCCAGCAGACATGTGTCATCAGACAATAGCCACTCTATACCACCACCTGGTAGTGCCCGTGCAACCCCAGGCAGGCACAGGTCACGTGGCCGCGGACAGACACAGTGAGCTGTACAACCTGCACTGTACAGTCTGGGGCTGTCAATTATACCCCATGTAGGCATCACATATGGCTGAACTGTGTACACACATACCCACACACAGCAGACACAACTATAGGGCTCCACCACATCCACATGCATTCTGCACAGACATGCCCAGTAAACTCACCAGCCCTTACACACACACATGATGTTATCCATTGGTGCAGCCTCTGCCCCTGGCTAACATATCACCCTGTGCATATGATGAAGCCTCTGCCACATCCCTGTCATCCACACCATCTGTGCAGGGTTATGCAAATATATTCTGATGCACAGGGTGGACAGGATAGTGAGAGGTGTATGTGATACGTGTGAATGCATAGCGTGGGATGTGTATGTTGCAGTGGTTGTGTATGAAAACTGACAGATGTGTATGTGACGTGGGTTGTGTACTGTCAACATGAAGCAGACATACCATGTTGTGCAGGTGCAGCATGCATTGTGATGTGTTCACGGTATGTGTGATGGTTACATGTGTAGCACCATGTTGGTTCTGATAATCTGAATCCATCCTATGGTGTACTCGCATGTGCCTACAGGGAGCTCTGTTATCGGTCCCCCACGTGTAGCTGTGGACTACCCACAGGCACATCTGGCAATAGCAGCATACTACATGTACCTGCAACCTGCCTGGACACCTACATGACACACATGTCCGCACATATACTGCACCTGATGCATGTGGTTGGTGCCACAGGCTACAGTGGACAGAGACATCACATACATAGCAGGACAAACTACAGGTATGGTGACATGGTGCAGGTGTCGTACACAGCGTGCTGGCCACTGACTTCACGTGTCAACCTGTCCGCTGTGGGGCACACTGTGCAGCAGTCGAACCCTCTAACAGTACAGGAATATGGTCGCAATTGCAGGGTGTGCACCACTATGATGCACACCCTATTGTGTGCAGATGGGGACACCTGCCTGTGTGGTCAGCACCCTCACAATGATATGCACCCACACGCCATGTCACGGGGTGGATTTGCACAGATGGCCAGTATGGCTCACACCTTTGGCATCGACAGGGTTGTGCAATGCAGCACCAGTACGGGATGGTCACCCTGTGTGGTTAGTGTCTGTTCACAACAGTATATTTGCATACACCCTCACACCAAGCAGCAGACATACAAACATGTTGACACACACACATTGTGGTGACCACACATGTATACATGGAGAGACAACATGTTGCATGTACTACACCATCCAAATCCATGCACCCCACACTGAGGTATCTACAGATCTCTACTATGGTGTACAGGGATGTGTAGCACGTGGGACATATTCCCCCTGATATGTGGCATACATGGGCACACATTCATGCAGACATGTCAGTGCTGGGAATACTACACCCGCCATATGATACATGTGTAGGCATGCAACGGTATGTAGTGCATTATGTGTAACAACACTGTATCCGGCAGATGTGCCGATATATGCACTTGGTATGTGGTAGGTGTTACAGTTGCCATGTGACATACAGGTGATGACACCTGACCGCTGGGTATGCATTATGTCAGCACTGTCATGTAACAGCGACATAGCATACTGTATGCACATGGCAGGGTAGGATGGTGTGTGACACACCTGTGAGCCACCACCTGCACACATGCATGTAGACAGGTGTTTAAACACATGATGTACACACATACCTCCATACGTGCTGTTTCTTTGCCACCATATAACAGCCCCTATGATGGGTACGCATGTGGTAGGGTGTTGCAACTATGTTATGGACATCGGCCACTGCTCATGCATGGCTGCTCCGTGCACAGTACACGTGTTACATGTGTCTCCTGTTGCCATGTGTGTATGCATTGCCACGTTTTGACATGTGTGTTGACATACATGAAACATGGACTGTGGTATGGTATCACAGCTGTCACAGGCAAACAATACAAGGGTATGTGTCCCAGTCAACACCGCTACACCCTGAAGTGGGAGCATTCCACAGACATGGGTCCACCTTCCATTCATGTGTGTAGCACCACGTACACCAGTATTATGCATGTGGTACATCACAGGCTTTGTATGTGTCATGTGTGCAGTCCATGCACACATCCAGACAATCACATGTATGACATATCCGGACGTTGGTTCACTCTGGTACAGCAGCAGTCATGTGTCACAGCTGTGTCAGGGCCGTGGTATGTGTGGAGCCGACCTGTCCATGTATACAGATATGGGTGGACTACATCACACATGTTGGATCATTGTTAGTACATGTGTACTCTGCACAACTGGTGTACACTGCTATACAGACCTGTGGACATATGTCACATGCTGTTGTTGGACCGTGAGGCTTACTGCTGCACCGATGACATGGTGCTGGCATGGCAGCTACAGTGTTCACTGCAGTGTGTACATGTTTCACCTGCACCCATGATGCCTGTGATGTCATCTGTGTGTGTACGAGTAACTGCATGTGTGACCACCCTGTGCGTGTGGACAGGTTTACCTTACTGTGACCTGCAGTGTGTACACTCCGTCTGCATGCTGGATGGCGCATAGCAAATGCTAAGTGTGTGAGCATGCCCAGTAAGCAGTTGTGTAGATGGACACACAGTACAGTGCACACTGCACCCTTCTGTGAGTATACCCCGTGTGCACGTATGTTTCCCCTTTGCAACTGCTAAGTGTGTGAGCATGCCCAGTTTGCTGTTGTGTAGGTGGACACACAGTACGTTCCACACTCTGCCCTTTCATGATTACACTCCATGTGTATGCATGTTTGCACTTTGCAAATGCTAAGTGTGTGAGCATGCCCAGTAAGCAGTTGCGTAGATGGACACACAGTACAGTGCACACTGCACCCTTCTGTGAGTATACCCCGTGTGCATGTATGTTTTCCCTTTGCAACCGCTAAGTGTGTGAGCATGCCCGGTTTGCTGTTGTGTAGGTGGACACACAGTATGTTCCACACTCTGCCCTTTCATGATTACACTCCATGTGTATGCATGTTTGCACTTTGCAAATGCTAAGTGTGTGAGCATGCAGCATGCCTACATCATAAACACTGCATGGACACACAGTACATTCGGTGCATCCATATCCATTTTGTCTGATACTAGGCATGTAGTATTCCCAATGGCAGCACTGCCATGGTGGCTGTCCAGGGATAGTAACATGCTGTGTGACTGCTCACTCTGTATTCATTCCCTATCGCATCCTTGCCTTTGCAGATGATATCACCCACCTAGTATGCCTCTTGACAGTGCTGTGCTGTGTGTGTGTTTCCAGCCGCCTCTGGGGACAGTAATGCTTTTAGATGCTTCACAACACATACATTTGCTATCAGCGTCTATTCCTTTGCGGATGATGTCACCCACCTAGAAGTATGTCCCTGACAGTGCTGTGCTCAGTAATCTTGGTAGCGCATTCTGTAAATGCATTATGCTGTAGTGTGTTCATGTAGTTAGGTGTAGGTTCAACTCCCAGCCCTTCCCACTGTGTGTGTGGTTCCAGCCGCCTCTGGGGACAGTACTGCTTTTAGACGCTTCACAACACATACATTTGCTATCAGCGTCTATTCCTTTGCGGATGATGTCACCCACCTAGAAGTATGCCCCTGACAGTGCTGTGCTCAGTAATCTCGGTAGCACGTTCTGTAAATGCATCATGCTGTAGTGTGTTCATGTAGTTAGGTGTAGGTTCAACTCCCAGCCCTTCCCACTGTGTGTGTGTGTTTCCAGCCGCCTCTGGGGACAGTAATGCTTTTAGACGCTTCACAACACATACATTTGCTATCAGCGTCTATTCCTTTGTGGATGATGTCACCCACCTAGAAGTATGCCTCTGACAGTGCTGTGCTCAGTAATCTCGGTAGCACATTCTGTAAATGCATCATGCTGTTGTGTGTTCATGTAGTTAGGTGTAGGTTCAACTCCCTGCCCTTCCCACTATGTGTGTGTTTCTAGCCACCTCTGGGGACAGTAATGCTTTTAGACACTTCACAACACATACATTTGCTATCAGCGTCTATTCCATTGCGGATGATGTCACCCACCTAGAAGTATGCCTCTGACAGTGCTGTGCTTAGTAATCTCGGTAGTGCGTTCTATAAATGCATCTTGCTGTAGTGTGTTCATGTAGGTAGGTGTAGGTTCAACTCCCGGCCGTTCTAAGTGTGTGTGTGTGCTTGTTTCCAGCTGCCTCTGGAGACAGTGATGCTTTTAGACGCCTCACAACACATACATTTGCTATCAGCATCTATTCCTTTGCGGATGATGGTAGGTTCAACTCCCGGTCCTTCCAAGTGTGTGTGTGTGTGTGTGTGCTTCCAGCTGTCTCTGGAGACAGTGATGCTTTCAGACACCTCACAACACATACATTTGCTATCAGCATCTATTCCTTTGCGGATGATGTCACCCACCTAGAAGTATGCCCCTGACAGTGCTGTGCTTAGTAATCTCGGTAGCTCATTCTGTAAATGCATCTTGCTGTAATGTGTTCATGTAGTTAGGTGTAGGTTCAACTCCCAGCCCTTCCAAGTGTGTATGTGTGTTTGTGTGCTTCCAGCTGCCTCTGGAGACAGTGATGCTTTCAGACACCTCACAACACATACATTTGCTATCAGCATCTATTCCTTTGCGGATGATGTCACCCACCTAGAAGTATGCCCCTGACAGTGCTGTGCTTAGTAATCTCGGGAGCGCATTCTGTAAATGCATTGTGCTGTAGTGTGTTCAAGTAGGTAGGTGTAGGTTCAACTCCCAGCCCTTCTAAGTGTGTGTGTGTTTCCAGCTGCCTCTGGAGACAGTGATGCTTTTAGACGCCTCACAACACATACATTTGCTATCAACGTTTATTCCTTTGCGGATGATGTCACCCACCTAGAAGTATGCCCCTGACAGTGCTGTGCTCAGTAATCTCAGTAGCGCATTCTGTAAATGCATCATGCTGTAGTGTGTTCATGTAGTTAGGTGTAAGTTCAACTCCCAGCCTTTCCCACTGTGTGTGTGTGTGTGTGTGTTTCCAGCCGCCTCTGAAGACAGTAATGCTTTTAGATGCTTCACAACACATACATTTGCTATCAGCGTCTATTCCTTTGCGGATGATGTCACCCACCTAGAAGTATGCCTCTGACAGTGCTGTGTTTAGTAATCTCGGTAGCGCTTTCTGTAAATGCATCTTGCTGTAATGTGTTCATGTAGGTAGGTGTAAGTTCAACTCCCGGCCCTTCCAAGTGTGTGTGTGTGTGTGTGTGTGTTTCCAGCTGCCTCTGGGGACAGTGATGCTTTTAGATGCCTCACAACACATACATTTGCTATCAGCGTCTATTCCTTTGCGGATGATGTCACCCACCTAGACGTATGCCTCTGACAGTGCTGTGTTCAGTACTCCGAGTAGTGCGTTCTGTAATTGTGTCATACTGTCATGCGATAGGGTAGGTAGGTGTAAGGTCAATTCCCATGCCTGCCAGATGTGTGTGTGTGTGTGTGTGTGTGTGTGTCTATGCTCCCAGCTGCATGGGTTTGTAGGTTATGGTTTTAGACGCTTCGCAACACACATATATCCTGCTGACATCTCTGTGTTTGTGGATTTTGAGACGCAGCTAGTGGACTGCCTGTGTGTCTGCTGTGGTTAGCGACCTCCGCAGTGTGTTTTCTACGTGCGTCCTGCTGTGGTGTGATAGGGTAGTGATATGTAGGTTCCACTACCAGCCTTGCCACATGTGTCTGTATCTCTCTCGATGTATATACATATACATATTTTATGCCCATGGTGCTGCTCTTGCATGGACAGCTGTCAGTCCCATGTATAGCATATGTGCACAGCTTACACATAGCAATGTGGTACGATGCAAATCCAAACATTGTCCATGCAACGTCCGTGTTCCTGGAGGTGTTACACGCCCTACACAAATCTGCTATATATCTTGGCAGACAGCTATCCTTGCTGTACTGTCACTGTACTCGTACACGCCATAGACTTAGTGTATCATTGCCTGTTTATGGTGTGTGTATGTCTATCTGAGCTGTGTGCATGGTTGTGTGTATGTCCCACTATAATCATCTGTGCAGGTGTCGCCAATATAGGTAATTCATGTAGACTGCTGTTTAATGTGCATTTCAGCACATACCTGCGGACAGTACTGCCCCTCCTACTGCGGCACATTTCATTGTCTTGCAGTGGATAATAATGTTTCCACACACATGTATCTGTGTCTGCTCATAACACTCCACCTCAAGGAGTGTATATCTGGACAAGGCCTTATGTGATAGTGGGACACTCAGGGCCAGTCATGCCATGTTTCTCTTAGAAACATTGATAGTGGGCACAGTGATATGTTATGCATGCGTATGGCATTTCTGTCTGATTTGGTGTCTTCATCGCATGTTTGTCATTGTTTCCTGTCGTCAGTTATCAAGAGGGTGCCGGACTGTTACTGTTACGTGGAACACAGCAAACATATGAGGCATACTTCTACACAGTCTGCGTACATCTGTGCAGTTGCAGAGTATGTGTCTGATACAACATACCTACTGTCTGACTACAATACACACAGTGTATGGTGGCATGACAGACCACATGACATTACTTTGTATTTGCACAACACACACACGCAGACAGTTGTACTCCTCACACAGGTCTACATCTACTTATCCACACTAATTGTTCTTTCATGTACCATATGTGTGCGTCGTATTTGCGCTTTCCATCAGTGGTGGGGCTCATGTACGACTATGGGGGCCTGGTAATTGTTATGTTGACACATCATGACACCCTGGGGGACACTCTACCTTTGTGTCTGGTTACCTTCCACATTGACCTTCACGGGGCTTATGTTGTCATTCACATCTTCCGGGGTATGACTTATACATGTTTGCACATTTGTCCTGCTGTCTTTCTTCTCACCTGTCCGCCTAGTATCACCAGTTCAGTACATGTATTTTGGACAGGTTAGCTCCTTCATACCCTTGACCTGTTGTCATTATGTGTACACGCCTTTGCCCTTGTTACGTTTCACATAGTGATGTGCCTTCCTAGCTGATTGCTGCCTAGGCATTACGGACTGTGCGGTAGGTGATGGTGACCGCTATCTCCATTGCATGATTGGTGACACTCATAACATCCGTATTCATGGCTACGCCAGTATTCGCACAATGGTCTGACTTTGTCTGGGGTATTTATAATATAGTCCCTATCTGTATTTCCTGTACTATGCCTTACTGCAGCTGTGTTATTTTGACAGTTTTCCATTTATGGGTACCATCTTGGTCGTACGCATGTCCATCCATGGGAATCACCTACAGGACACTGATATAGGGCTGTACATATTTCCAACCTGCTTTCCGCATTATCCGGTGGATGCTTTGCACCATTAGTGGGGATAAAGGCATGTGCTATACCCACATCCCTCCCACGGGCGGGCCTATGGATTATCCGCCAAACAACACCTAGGCCCATTTCTGCATACCCAGGTTCCCATGCCTGCAACCCTCTACGGTGCACATTACACATGGTTAATGTGTGCGATACTGGGATGTGGACGCACTTATATGCACTCCCCACTCTAGGGATATCTGTCCATATGTCCTGCATTTCATGGACACATGTGTCATCACCCTTGAACCTGCTTTTAGTGCATGTATAGCTGATTCGTATTTGCGGGTGTCACTTCTTTTGCGTCGATCGTAGCAGGTGCTGCGAATGGATACATTTTTGGAGTCCTACAATGGACACCAGTGTGCATGTTTAAAGTGTAGAACTTGCTGGACTGTCACTTTCTGGCCAGTGATTTTGACTGCTGCTGTATGTTCCCCATTCGTGGATGTCTGTTTGACTACCCATATTATCTATTACTTGGCATATTTATATCCATGTGTCATATATACAGGACATAGGTCTGTTGTGTGTACATATATACATGTAAACTCCTCGTTTCATACCTTGCTTTGTTAATGTCTGTGGATTACCTGTGTACACACATCTATAACCATACCATACCTTTCCACTGTACAGATACTGGCAGAGTATACGGATGGTTGACCCTTTATCTTAGGTGTGTTTTACATTGACCTGTGTCTATCTGACAATTTGCTGGCTTTTCATGTGAGACTTATGGTGGCACCTTCTGACAAGTAGGTCAGGTTACAAATGCATATCCTTCGTCAATCCCTGCTACTAACACACCCGTTATTCTATCCACTTTCTATGTTTGTCTTAGCACATATCATGTGTTTCTCACTATTTGTACCAGTACTTTGCATGACATTGTCCGGTTCCATACTTTCAGAGGCTGACAGTTTTGAGACATGTATAACTAACGTGGGGGAAACAGCATTAGGTTACTCTGCTGTGAGCGGATCACACACGCACAGGTGCACTTGCATTCCCTTATTGTGGGTTACGCGCAGGCGCACATGCATATCCATATTCTGGGTAACATATGTTTACAGAGTCTGTGTGCTTACATGGCCTGTATTAGTTGTGACAGTTCCAGGGACATATCTCTGATCCGGTTAATGGACGTATGCAGAACACACTTCCACCTTTACATATGTCACTGTCTTTGCGGCACAGATGCATTAATTACACGTTCACATTTATATGTTCTATAGTCGTAATTCAAATGGGACTGCATTCACGTTGGCCAGTTGCTTTGACCACTACACGTTTGGTGTTCTGTCTCATTTATATGCATACCCATGGTACATAGCTACATTAACATATCCCCCCCCCGCACTCACTTACGTCACATGCATCCATTCTCTTGCTGGGAAAAGTGTGGTACTACATGTTACACATTCCCTATTCCCTAATGCTCTTGACCCAGGATGCATATGGCGTAACCGCAGGGATATTCAGATCACAGAGGCTTATAGCCCAAATGCATACAGGTCTTTGATTGTCAGGGTGTTCCTGTGATGCTCTGGGTTTGGTCTTGTCCGCCTAGTGTACAGAACTGCCCTGACCGTGTACGAATGTCAGAAGAGGCACATGGGCATGGTTTGTCCATGTTCATTATACCATAACCCCCCCCCATTATTCCAAACCGTGCACGCTGATTGGGCAGCGTGCCCATTGTAAATCGAGTTATAGTAATGGAAAACAGTCCGGTCGCCCGGACCTATTTCCATTAGTATACCTCGGCATTTAAAACCTGTCTCGCTATGTTACATGGGTTTGACATAGCGTGACAGCTTTAAATAAGCCACGGAGTTGTCCGTTGCTTACTTTGAGGCAGTCTCGCTATGCTATACACATTTAACATAGTGAGACAGGTTGTAAAACAAAGCAACGGGGACAGCAAGCTCTCCGTTGCTTTTTTGTAGTGTTTTGCTATGTTAACTGGGTTTAACATAGCGAGACAGTTTCGACATTAGCAACGGACATCTCGCACAGTACATCAGCACCGCCACGGATGCCAGACTTCTGCGGATGGGCAGCAGACAGGCATTATACTATGCCATTATGTAAGGGAATTAATAGTTTATTTTCTTACATGATGTCATGGTATAATAGCAATAACCCACTTCTGGGTGTAGGTAATGCTGTATTTACCCACGGTTGCCTTTGTTTGGTCCATCGGGCTTCGCCCTCGGGACCGCACCACACCAACCGTGGGTATATCCAGCATTACCCACACCCAGGCGTGGGTTATTGCTATAATATTCAATCCATGTTTACAGACACGGGTGTTTGGACAACCGACAATAGCTTATGCTGTTGGCATACAATGATGTGGGTGGTGCCGGTTATCATACATATTCCATGTTGTGCGTTGTTCCCATTCACAATTGTCTATCCCCTGTCATCATTCATACGTGAATATTTATGTAGCACATGACTGAACTATGTATTACCTGCAGGTATGCTGTGTTACAGTGAACATATGTGACGGTTGGTTACAGTGTATGTGTACGTACCTCTGTGATACTGGGGACTACCACACATCCTTCGCAGCATTGCATGCGTATGTACATACTATTATTTGGTGGCCTGTTGAAGGTTGTGAGAGCACCTATTACATGTGTCCCTATTTGTGCACGCATCGTGTTAGTCTTTGTCCAGCTTTTGTTGCTGTCATGGGTTGGACGGTGGTGTTGGTGTGTCATTGGGTTGTATTTCTACTGCCGATACTTCAGTGGGGGGTGGGGTTGGCACTTGTTCCTCTTTGCAGGGGAGGCCCCATTATGGACATTTGTGTCCTGCATGGACACTTGACACGTGCCATATGTCCTGTGATATTAACACAGTAGTGTATTTCTTACCTTCATTACTACTTGCATGTTACAGGCATTTTGTATCTGGTACACATAACTATTATATTGGATAGCTTAAGCTATTCACATGCTATGCAATAACCGTTCATTCTGGCATATACGTGTTATTCTATCCTTTGCATTGGCCGTGGGTGTTTTACCATACAGATCCACACATCTACGAGTGATGTCCCACCTTGACAATCTGTGCATGTGGCAACCCTGCTGGGGTGGCCTGCTTGGTGGATGGCTGTTCCACCCTGTGTATTGTGCTTGGCATGTCTGCATAGCTACTCATCAGTACCGTGGCTGCACATACTGCTTTGTCCAGGTGTGTACAGTTATGGACACCGTGGCGTGTGAACACCTATGGGGTTTCGACAGGTCAGTAACCACACGCGGGATGTGCACATTCTGCTGACACATTCACATGCAGCCATTTGGATTTCAATACCTGGGATGGGATGTTGACATATGTGGAGTACATATTTGCAGGCCTGTCACTGCCTAGAACAATACTTCCTACTACATATGGGGTATACCCGCTCTGTGTAGGTGTGCAGCTGCACATGGCTGCTAGCTGGATTGGGTGGACATTCGGACATGGGTGCAGGTTACGTGCTATGACGGGGTTGTTGTGTATTACATTTGCATGCATGGGTTCTGCTTCTGGATATTCCGATTCGGCATATGCCATCCTATGTGTATGTGACAGTTACGTTGCTGTGTATGGCACATTTTACTATACATATGTTTGTGTGTGTTTGGGATATCTGGTGTCTTTATGGTTGTTATATGGCCACGACTGCCCGGCTGTGTACTATCACTACCACTGTGGGACTGCTGGTGACCATGCCCATGGGGCTGGTTGTGTGTATTTGCGGCGCGCTGACATGATGCAGTACACCTCCACTGGGTATGACTGTTGACAGTGCAATACGTAACGGACACAGTATTCTGAGTATCATGTGTTCCATGAACGGGAACATTTTGTATGTCGTGCATTTATGTTTTGGTTCTCCATTTTGTGTGGACGGGTACTATGTAGCATACTTTGCATATGTTTCATTATCCACGGACACTGGTAGGTGTGGTTACTATTGCAGGCGGCCTGTAAGACTCAGCACATTAGTTTGCTCATCGCCTGCCGACTTGGCCACGCCTCCGAGCGCAACCTAGTTAGGCTCCCTGGACTCGCGCACGTGCCCTATGCACGTGGTTGTGGTTGCAGCGCACACTCATTACTATGCATGTGGCGCTGCTATGCCATTTGTACACTGCACGGCCGGTGCAAGCCTTACACCGGCCTTGCGCCGAGCTTCATGAATCCGGGGGATTATATATGTAAAATCAAGCAATTAACTATGGTCTCAAAACAATAGAAAGAATCTGCTGGTCCAGACATCACGACTCCGAGTTTGAGATCAAACAGTCATACAATGCTTGACTTATCAGCTTTCTTCTAGCAGAGTGCACTGTTGTTACATTTTTGACATTCAACATTTAACACAATTTTCTTACATTTAAGAGAACAAGCCTGTGGTTTATATTAATATTTATAAATGACATAGAATTATCTACAAAATTCTATCTAGCTAGGCTGGCAGCCTTCACATATCTTCACAGTCCCAATTTATTGATCATTGTTTTGTGTATGACCGTATCAAATGCTAAAGTTAAATCTATATAAATTACATCACAGAACATGTTTTTCATTCATAGCTGTTACAATATTGTTGCAGAACATCATGTTACAGGTAGCAATAGATCTATTTTCAACATATGCATGCTGATTTATGGTTTCAATTCCCAACATTTCCACTTCTGTCAATAATTTATCATATATATAACCTTCTCAATTACTTTTCCATAACATGAACTAACCGTATGGGTCTCTATGACTCTGTCATTGTCCCACTCCACTTTCCCTTAAAAATAAGTTTAACAAGTGAATGTCTACAATGCTGATGAATCATCCCATATTCGTATAACCATGTAAATAACAGATATAATGGCACTGTAAGTTCATGTTTAAGTGTTCTCATATCAGTATTACTAATTTCCATCTCCTTCCTCTGCTTTGTTTGGATCCAGTTTGCCTAGTTCTTTTTTTAATTTAATCTAATTTAATTTTAGTATCTGAAGCTAGCTGGATGTCACTAGGTCGATTTATTACCTGTTTTGTAGAGCCAAACTGATTTGCATAATATTTTGTAACTACTGTATATATATATATATATATATATATATATATATATATATATATATATATATATATAATATGTTGTATGCAAGAATACATTTTAGACTCTACACAGTTTTTCAGTTTATATGTCTTTACTCCCATCACATCTCATCTATAAAATGGTTCCCTATAATGCTTAATATCTTTATATATTTTTTCACAATTTTCTTGATCTTGTCCCACATTTATTAATTTATCTGTCTAGCTTGTTTATTTCAGTTTTTAAAGTTGTAGATTGATATATTTTCTATTTCTTATAAATCTTCCTGAAGTTGTGTGCCTAGCTCCTTATGTTAAACATTTTATTATTCATTTATTTTTTATTTTGTTTATTTACTTGTATTCAAAAAAGTTTTCTTTTAAAATTTTCCTCATTCCTTCTGCAGTTTTTTCCACTGAACACATCACTCTAATTAGATTTACACAATGACTGTCTTGCTTCAGTTTAATCTGTTATTAATTTTCTGTGCATTGATTTAGATTTCATTCAGGAACAATTATCTAGCAATCAATAATCTTTATAACCCCGTTATCAGTGAGCATCAATAGTGGAAAACTTTACATAAAGTAAAAGTAATTTCTTTAGGTCCACAAACAATGTCTAGTATATTCCATTCCCTTGTAGTTTTTTTTTTTACAATCTGAAGCATTGTTTGTTCTTGAACATATGTAATCAACAATTTCCTTGCTACTGTTATTGAATCAATATTGTTACAATTTGTGTCTGGTAATTTTAATTCCCCAGTAACTGTTATTCTTCCCTCCTGAGCCTCATACAAGAAATTTAAGAATTCCTTTAGCTCAAAAGAACTCAACTTTTGTGGTCTATACACTCCAACAACTGTTACATGTTCCAGGGTTGTCTTTATTGTTGCAGTTACACAATCTGCAGTATTGGTGTTATCACTGAACATGTAATAATCAGAGGTCTCATAACAATCTTTAATCCCTGTCATAACACCTGCACCGGATTGATAGAATGTCTGCTACCATAAAAACATTAATACTCTGACAAAACCAGTTTCCATTCATTGTTCTTTAACCACGTTTCACAAACAATAACAGCATCAATTTTGTGGGATGTAACAAACTTTCCAATTAAAAAATATTATTAATGCTCATTGCATTAACAATTTTATTATTTTATTTATTTTACATTTGTTGACCGGGCTAGTCCAGCTGGATTTGTGTCCATTTTCAGTGGAGGCCCGAGGAGAAAAGCTCCAAGGATACAGACAAGATAATAAACATGACACATTTTACAAAGGCAATAAACAAGAATGCAGTGATTTTAGTACAGGTAATACAAGTGTAAAAAAAAGACAAGTAATACATCTAAGTAAAAGGAAGGCAATAGCTGCTTTCTGTGCAAAGTTAGGTGATATAAAGTTCAATATATAATACATAGTTGATAAACCCAGAAATATATAATTGGTAATTTTTTTTTTTTTAACTATAGAGCTATTAAGTTATTTGTAGTCAGACAGAATATTGTAGTTATGACTAGAGAATTATAATAGTGAAAAGATGGAAGTATTTAGTCAGGATTGGTACAAGAGCATAGCCAGAATTTGTTCAGATGTATTAGGAGTTGTTTCTTGAAGAGTGGAAGAGTGGCTTGAGAGGAGATGTGTGAGGAAGATTATTCAAATTTTACCAACTGAGTTGGAGAAAAGGTGCTTCCTGCAGAGTTAGTAGTTTTAGTAGTGTTAACTTGTAACTTTTCTGAAGAACGAAGTTGTTTCAGATTATTATAGGGAGTTTTTTGATGGTTGATATAGGATTTTATGTGCTATTTGAAGTTGTTGATAAATATTAGGAAGTTCTAGCCAGTGTAAATGTTTTAAATTTATACAGTGGTGAGTTCTAGATTGAGATGCTGTAGCAAATCGAGCAATGTTATGGTAAGATGTAGTCAGCTTCCTGAGGTTACTTTTAGAGAAAGATGTAAGGTGGTCCGAGCTTCAGGTGTGAGGAAGGGCTTTATTCTGTACAGTGAACCCATTTTTTTATTGACTGCTTTTATTGTGTTATTGATATGATAATCGTAGTTAAGATTATTATCAATGGTAACACCAAGCAGTTTAGTTGTAGGGTCTGGTGAAATGTGGGAATTATCACTTGTAGTGATAGTGAATTTTAGTTGCATGCAGCAAATGTTGATGTGTGAGCTGTTACATTTTTAACCTGGCAAAAATCCTGCCTTGTGTTTGTCAAATATTGCAAAATATCTGATGCAAAAATTTTCTTCCCTGATCTTGACAAGTGCATGACTTTGTGTCCAAACACATGTGTGCCCAAAATTAGGCTTGGATAGTCTTCACATTTCTACTTTTTAAATTGGGACATTTTTTTCATGTAAGTATTCATTAAAACATTTTCATTCAAATTCACTAGATTCTCTTTTCTATATGTGATTTTTGAAAAACACATCCTAATATCCATGCAAGCTATGATATCTAAAAGGGCTGTAAGTGTCCATACTAACTGTCAGAGAGTCCTACTGGATGAGATCATTTGTACCAACATGAATAAAAATAGATCCATGCATCCTAACATTAAATCAAGGTAAACCCTTTTTCACATTCTCTATTTTTGGTCCTGGCAAGCATGACACTATCCAGTGTTCATTGTGTTCTCTGCAAATATAAGTATCAGTTCCTCTAATTGTTGAATTTCCAATTACAAGAATATTTTTTCTGACCAGATCTAAAGAATCTTCAACTTTTAATTCAGTAATATCTGTTCTATCACTTGTTACAAAAGAATGATCTTGATCGCCCTCAGTCTTTTTAATCTGACTGATTTCATTTCTTGTTACATTTGCAAGCATATAATTCTCAACCAGTTGGGACTGTACATCCACAGCTTGAGTCATGTTTTCAACTTCTGTCTTTCTCCTCTTGTTTTTTTTTTTTTTTTTTTACAGTAATGTTCTTCAAGCCTTCCACATTCAGTTTTTATTTCTTCATTTTCACCTGCCCTTGTCTATATTCCGCATTCTCTACTGGAAAAATGAAGTCTTTTTCTGTAGACTGAATGTTATCTGGTAAAAAAAATGTTATAATTCTCTGTAATCTATGTGTTACATAACAAAACAATTCCCCTTTTAGTATCTATTGTTTTTGCTTTATAGACATTATTATTTTTTTCCCTTGTTATTTGTTGTGAACTTTGTTCTTTCTTTTTATTCATTTTCTTCTATATACTTGTACCCAGAATTCCATAGTTGTCAGTGGTATTATCGTGTTCAATAGGGATTGAGTGATCTTTACTTATAACAGGCACCCCCTTTCCTAAATGTGTCCTACTTGCCCTTTGCTTATTGTTGTTTATATCATCAGTCCAGTCATTAATATATAAAAAACAGTTTTCCAACCTGCACCAATTATGTAAGTGCAATTGTCATCAGGAAGTCTTGAGTTACCAATGACAACGGTAAGCAAAATCATGCAGGTTTTGACATGAGGGCCTCAGATCACCAGTGTTATTAGGTACTCATTTACTATACTGTGCAAGGTACTTGTGCTTTAACAGATCATTAATGGAACACTCATTTAAGGAACACATTTGCAGCTGCAAATGAGTACAAAATTCTAAAAGAACAGTAATCAAAATCAGTTACCGCAGAATTCAAAGAGATTTTAAATTAACATAGATGAGAAAAATATCACACAATCAATATACAATCAAATATTAAATTAAGTAGAATAAAGTCATTGCTCTGATTGTACCAGTTGTGAAAGTTACACAAAAGCTGGACCACCTGTGCATTGCACTTCAAATGCACACATTAGATTCTGCTCTATAATGTGTGTAGTCATGCATCTTTTTAACAGTAAAGATCAATACATTCCAAAACAAGCACAACATTGTATCAGATAAGTGCTGGAATTTAATTTCTCCATTGTGTATGGCTTTATAGCTGACTAAACCCATTGGGATGACTAGAGTTTGCCTGTCTAAAACCTGTCCCTTTCTAACAACAAACACTGAAAATTAGTGGTAAAACAACACAGTTTAAACCAAAGTAAATCTTCTTGTCTACAAGTTATCCCTTTCTTAATACAAGCAGTGAAAAACAGTGGTAAAAAGTAAAATATAAAACAAAATAAATCTTCTTTAACTAGACTATTACACTGTCAATCATAAAACAACACAGGATTGTTTAGATAAGCTCTGTTATGTGTTGGAGACTCATCTCTTCTCGTTATTAATAGCAGCATGTGCTATGAATGATGTAAAATATGACAGTATGTAAAGCGTGATAAAAGCATTAACATAAGAAATATGGGTATATGTCTCATATATGCTGGAGTACTTATCTATATGTCATGATTAGTCATCTGACAGTAATAGATTTTCCTTTAAAATATGCCATTAGTAATTGGATATACTATGTCAATAAAGAGCTAATGTAATTTTCGGTTATATTCCCTTTCTAAAGAATCGGCATTACATGAAAGCATTATGGTGTGCAAAAGAAATGGTAGTTGTGATGTGGCAAGCAGATGTTAAAAGAATGAGTGTGTCAAGTTAATGCTGTAAGTGCTCTATTTATTGCTAGATAGAGCCAATAATCATGTTACTTTTAACTTATAATTTCTTGGTACATTTGTTATTGTAACTTTTTTTTTTTTGCTTTTTGCATTTCCATGCTGCTCAGCAGTGTGTAAACATAGTTCACAGCTGAAGGAAAAAAATTAAAAATTTTATTTGGTTAGCCTTTTGTAGCAAAAATGATGTAGGTGCCAGTTTGCAGCCATCAGCAGTCTGGACAGTACTGACTGAAGAATATGCATATATCAACTATATCTCTATGGCATCAGGTGTAACTGCAGTTAGCTTGGAGAAAGAGTACAGGTAACATAGGAGCCAAATCTAGATTACAGATAATTTTACTGAGGGTTTCAGAATAAGTATTGCCACACATTTTATATGAATTGAACATAGGTTCATAGGTAGGTACTAAGCTATTGGTCCGAGGGCCTACATAAACCTAGCCAACAAGGTTCCCTGGCTTATGCCACCCAAGAAAGTTATTTTCCTGTGCCACCGTTGAGCAGAGACACAGAAGTGATCCCTAGGGTGTATTTACTATTTCCCATCCACTCATCAAGATTTTTGTTGAAGAGTGCTAATGAAGAACTTTGCTTGACATAGATGGGTAGCCCGTCCAGAGTATGGGAAGTCTCTGGGACAGGAATCTATCCCTCCAGCATGTCCTGTTTATAGTGGTGATAAGGTTTAGGTCCCTAGAGCATGTAGCTTGGAGGGATTGGGATTTCTTTAGGTGTAGCATGTCCAACAGCTTTGGGTTTGACATAGCTTTATATGTTAGGCAGAGATCACCTTGCCACATCATAACTCTGTGTGATAAATGCTGAATATATTACCTGTAGTCCTTGTGAATTGCCTTTACCAATGTTGTGCGGTAGGAAACTTAACTACTCCTCATGTTAATAACAACACTTGCTATGCATGATGTCAAAAATGACAGTTTCTAAAGTGGTAGAACAGAAATTCACTAATAGGATGAATGTGGAAATATGCAGAATATATTATAAATTACTTCTACCTTTAGCCTAAATGCTACTCATGACATTAATGATCATTAATAATCTCAAAGTATGTCATTACAATGTGCATGTGTTGTGTTATAAATGAGATGATCTAATTTTCTAGGTGGCCCCTTTCTGCATAATTGGCATTACCTGAAAGCCTAATGATGTGTAACAGAAATACAAGTTATGAAGTAGCAGACCAATGTTCAAAGGTTGAGTATATCAATGCAATAGAGTAAGAGCTCTGTTTATTGATAGACTGCTGTTGCTTCAATTAAAACGTATATATTTTACTTTTTTTAAATTAATTAATGTATTTGCCTTTTGCATATGTGTGCCACTTGATAGCGTGCAATGACATTTATGTCTAAAGTCAAAAAATGAACAATTTAATTTGGGATGCCTTTCACCTTGTAAACAAGCCTGGCACCAGTGCACTGCCATCGGAACTCCAGACAGAACTGAATACAGAAAATGTACCTACCAGCTACTTATCTCTGTGGCAAAAGGTGTAAATGCTGTGAGTTTAGAGACAAAGAACAGGTAATGCAAGTTTCATGTCCAGTTTACATGTACTTTTACTGAGAGGTCACAGTGACATTTGTCCCAAAGTTTTCAATAGGAATGTAACTCTAAATACAAATGAGTATCCTTAAAATGATTTTTGCAGCAGATGTATCAATTATATGTGCAATATAAGTGCAATATAATGTCTGCAAAGTTTGTTAAACATAACAATGATGATAGCTAATTTTAAATGCACTTGAATAGTTATGATGTGCACAATAGTTTTGTTATAATTATTATGAACTCATTTCATATATTAACTATCTGTTTAGGACAGGATGGCTTGTGAAGTATGTATGTGACATACCCCATTTGCTAATTAGATCATGCAAGTCCATTCATCTGAAATGCATTTACAACCACAAATAGTACATTTTACATAGAAATGCAGTACCATGACCGCTTAATATCACAACATACATCTTTCAAGTACATCTCCATTCAATTGTAAATTAGCATATCTCAAACTCACACATCAAAAAGAAGTGTTTCTTTAGCACTGACAGTTAATAAGCAAAGGTTATCATTTTTTTCCTTCGTTTTCTCAAGGTGGTACTACTCAGTTTTACCAGTGTGCACATCCCAACAGGCCGGTATGTCACAATTCATACCATTTTACCTCCTACCAGCAATGATTAAAAAACCACCATAAAGCAATTCAGTGTTTAACTCTGGAACATATATAAATAGTGTAAGCATCAAACACGGCCAAATGTCATTGCCATATTTCACACCTTCATTTTTTTTTTTTTTTTTTTTATGCAGTCTTTGCTAATGTGTCTGCCAAGCCATTTTTGTGCTTTCAGTTGCATAAATGCAGCTGGTAAGGCTATTCATCCTTGCACACAGGTTGTGGCATGAAAGATCTGAAATGGGTGCCAATTTTGACATATAAGTTCTAGTTGTACATCTGTAGACATGGCTGGTGAAGGTGAGGCTTGTGCTTCATGTAGCACACAATGATGGGGTATTGAGGAGTCCAGAATTTTTATGGCACTCTTCTTCAAGTGCTACAGCTATAGGCTGCTGCAGGGGGATTATACTGGGGTCTCAGTAAAAAGCTGAGGCTTGGATTAGCTCGGCCAAGACTATTTCCAGTGCAACTGGCATTGCACACACCAGGAAAAAATGTCTTCACCATTACAGTCCCATGAAGAGGTGCAAGCTGGTCCTCCTGAGCCAATGGAAGGATTAATTTAAGACTGCCATCAACCATCACTTGTGTAAGTATAGTGACCCATCTACAATCTATGACATGGCATGGACTAGTCGGCCAATACGTGTGTGTGTGTGTGTGTGTGTGTGTGTGTGTGTGTGTGTGTGTGTGTGTGTGTGCGTGTGCGTGTGCGTGTGCGTGTGCGTGTGCGTGTGCGTGTGCGTGTGCGTGTGTGTGTCTGCATCTGCATGTGTGTGTGTGTCTCAATTGCCTTGTATATATGTTTGAGTTCACCATTATGCTTTCATATCTTGTCTATTTTTTTCTTCTCTGCAGCGGTAGAAGATATACCCCTGAAAAATAAGGCACATCAGAAGAGACTGGCTCACCTCAGAGAGGCACAGGGTAAGTATGCATCAGGCATGAATGCAAGACAGATAATATTTTTCAGATCATCAATCCTTATCACCATGAGCAAGCATACTTAAGGTTTATACAAAGCATGTACACCTGCTCCAATAGCTCTTGGTGATTTAATGAGGCAATGAGTACACCACCTTAGATGCTTATGGGTTCAATTCCCATAAGCAGAAATTAGCTTTTATTACAGGATAGTATTTCTAAAATCTTTACTGCAGTATTAAATGGCATTAACAATTCAATTTAATTAACCAGACTTACGAATTTGGAATGCAAATATCTAACGTGATAGTCAAATCATTGTTCCCATTTCCTATATAATAGCATAGAGACTGTTTTATTTTATGACACATTAATGTTTTCACATCATATATGTGGCAGAGGTAAAGATATGTGTCATATTTATGTACTAAAATAATAATGTGGCATGCCATTGATCTTATAATCTCTGTTTTGTCTCATGGAACCCTCTCTCTCTCTTGCTATCTCTCTCTCTTTCTCTCTCTGTCTCTCTCTCTCTTTCTCTTTTTTTTTTTTGGAAACATTGCTGCTGAAATCCAAATGAGCATCAGTTGCTGTTGCAGTAGTACCAACCAGGAGTACTACTGTAGGTAATGACTTTGTCACTCACCAGGAGCTGACAGGGCTGGTGGAGAACATCAGTGTGAGATGCCTTGGTACCTGATTTGACAGAGGTGAAAAGTTCTTGTGCTGGATTGCAAAATCGATGCCATTTTCAGCGGGTCTATATTATAACATCACAATCTAAAAACTTTGAATATTATAATATCGAACCCAGTAGAGTGAACTCTTGAAATAGTGAAGCTGCAGAACACCAAATACTTTCCTAGGGAAAGAATTCAGTGGGCCGTTTCTGAGGTTTTGCTATTTCCTCAACTGTGGAGTGAAGGTTACGGACCGGGTTAAGGTAAGTGTGTGAATGAAGGTGAGTGTGCGATTGGGCATGGGTTAGGTGAATCAGGGTTACGGCATGGATTAGGTAAATGTGCAATTGTGTGGACGTGAGGGTTAGGGTGGGGTAGGTGAGTTAGGGTTAGGGAGCGGGTAAGGTGAGTGTGCGATAGTTAGGGACCTTAGGGTTAGGGTTGGGTTAAGGTAAGGGGATAGCTACTGGTGTATGTCTGGTTTAGTGTAGGGTTTTATGAAGTGTATGTGTGTGGTTTGTTTATTTTGGTGTGCTTGACTTGTGTGTATGTTTGTCAGAACAGCTTTTTTTTTCCCTGGGAATAAATTTGCTATTCTGACTGTTCGGTTTTCTGGTGTTTCGATTGAATGGGTTTGATATTATAACATTCGAAGTTTTTAGACTTCGATGTTATAATATAGACCCCTTTCAGCACTGACCCAGGGAACTGAAAGAGGAGGCAATGATGAAGGTTTTCTGAGGATGAAGACTAGATTCTGTCTGTGCTCAAGGTGAATATGGATGCATCTCTGATGTCCCCTACCTATCCACAGCTATGGTGTCAGCCCCAACCTTTTGTTTCCATTACAGGACATCCAAGGCAGGAAGGGATGGTATGTCTGCACCTGCTTTCTAACCTACCCTATCTACCTGACCCACTTATTCATAAGCACCATTCTCAACAATCCTCTCTCTATGAAAAATGTGCACTTATCTCCACTTCACCTATGTCTTCATGATGTAGCTGATTTAGTCTAATTGGTTATACAACATTAATCTGTTGTTGTCACCCATCTGTAGTGTGGCAACTCTACAAATTCTGTGTGAGTACAATTCTACATTTATGTTTTGAACAAGTGGATAACCATGTTGTTCTTCCATCACCATCCTGCATATTCCTGTATTGTTTCTCTCTTGTCTTCCCCTCTGCATGTCCCGCATTTCACCACTACTTTTTCAACCACTTTATCATGCATTTAGTCTGGTAAAAAAATAGAATACACACAACAACCATGGCCAGAAATGGCCATACAAAAAAGACTTCACTTTTTGTAATCCAACATTTGCACAGAGCTTGGCATTAGGTACCAATGCTGAGTGATAGTGAATGGTGATTTATGTTGTACTGTAAAATGGGAAAAACTGGTTAGTTTTTGCCATCACCTGCACTAGTCTATTTATCTTCATGCAGATGTGCTTAAATACACTGTGCTATTGGAATACAGAGTAAAGCCAATACTGTCAGACAGTCACTGCAACAATTATTAGGGTGCAGAATGTCATGTTCCTATATGATATTTTGCAATAATTCATATATATGTTGAGTATTGTTTTTCATAGTGTGAAGGGTTGCATTCCAGAAGTATATCAAATTAGTATTTAATGTAATTTATTATCACTTTTTTTCAATTATAAAGGAATTCCCAATACTATTCTAGCAGTCAGTTGTCAATCTTCTCTCCGGTCCAGCTGGTGAATCTGGGAATCTTGAGGCAATGTTACAACTGCCTCATGTACACAGACAACCCTCTCCTCCTCCCAACAAATTCCAACACATGTGAGAGATGCAACCATATAGCCAAACTGGAGGCTAATCTCTCTCAACTCAGTACTGGCGTAACCAGTCAGGAGGAGAAGGAAACCACACTCACTACAATTCCAGTCTCACATAGACCTACCACGACAACAAACCAAACACATAAACACACAAAAACATACTCGGAGGCTCTAAATAAAAATCTGCCTAAGCAGCAGAGACCTCCAAAGAAGACACCCAAGCAACTGCTACCCCAAAACAAAACACGTGCAACACATAGCTCACAAAGCCAGAGTGCTGAACAGTCACAGCCCTTAAGGCTAAACAACACACCTGATACACTTGTAATAGGTGACTCTGTCGTCAGGCACACTGACGTCCCACTCACCAGGCAGAACAAGGAGAAGGTCACGGTGATCTGCCTGTCAGGCGCTAGGATCTGCCACATAACACAAGCACTCAGGTCACTCCAAGGCAAGTACAAATATGACTCAGTCATTGTCCATGCTGGTGTGAATGACCTGAGACGTACCTCCCTGGACTACATGAAAAGAGACATAGAGGAGCTCTTTGACCATGTAGCCCAGGCCGGTATGACCCTGACCTTGAGTAGCATCTTACCCTCACCAAGAATGATGCCACAATATGAAGACAAGATGATCAATTTCAACAATTGGCTTAAGTGTTGGTGTCATTCAAAGGGGATCCAATGCCAGTCAGCCTGGGATGACATGCTCCACAAGCCACGATGCTTCGCTAGGGATGGCTTGCACCTGTCACCCCTGGGCTTTCGGATATTGGCAAAGGCTCTTGCTACCCCTATAGTGCCTTTTTTAGGCAAGGCTCAAAAGACAAACCCACCTCCATAGGTATCACAAGGGATAAGAAACTAAGAGTAATGCTACTCAATGCCAGAAGTCTAAACCTCAAGATGCACACACTCAAAACTCTCCTTAGCATGGAGAACATTGATATCTGTGCAGTAACAGAAACCTGGTTCAAGGCTCCCGAGAGCATCCCAGCACTACCAGGTTATACCTCATACCATGCTTTTCGGCCCCAAAACTTGGACCGAACCACAAAAGGAGGGGGAGTATCAATATTCGTCAAAGATACCCACACCTCCAGGTTGGTGGCACAGAACAAAGCATCAGAGAGTATCCATGTGCAACTAACTGTGGGTAAACTGCCTTCCAGTTTATAGCCTGCTACAGACCACCCTCCCAAGCACAGGAACCCCACTCGGCCTTCCTGAGAATACTGGAAAATATGAAGGTCTCTCCAAACACCATTATATTGGGCGACTTCAACTACTCAAACAGACTGGGAGCATTACTCTAGCTCCAACACCCTAGCCCAAAGGTTCCTAGAATTTATAAACTCAAATGCTATGGAACAACTTGTTACCACTCCCACAAGAGGATACTGGACCTGATCATCACCAACATGGGGACACTATGCTCCAGACCAGAAGTGTATCCCTCACTGGTAAGATCAGACCATAAACTAATCTCACTGGATATTCACATCCGGACCCCACCCCCTGCCCAGAAAACCACAGTGAAAAACTTCTCTAAAGCAAATTTCACACGCTTCAAAACCGAGGCGAAATCCTTCAAAGCCCCCGGGCCTGTGGAAAATACAGCCCAGACCGCAGAAGCCTTTATAAACGCATTCTATGAACACCTTCAGGAATGCATGGATCATGCAATCCCAAATAAAACCAAGACCCAATCCTCCAAAGGCAGACGTCCTGTCTGGTGGACCCCAGTCATAAACAAACTATACAATAGAAGGAGGAAGCTACTACATGATAGAGCAAAATCCCAAAAAGGGAAGGCATCTCTGATCTGTATTAGCAAAAACTTCGCACTCATAAAATCGTCTAAGGCCAGCTTGAGAGAAAAATTGCACAGGACACTAAGGATAATCACAAGGCTTTCTTTAGTTATCTTAGGAACCTGGGTGGGAATTCCCAGATATGCTCAGAATTAGTCCAAAATGACAAAAAATACACCGAGCCCACAGACATTGCCAACATCCTAGCTGACAGGTTCAGTGCAAACTCCCCCCCCCCACCAAAAGGGCAAATATCTATCCCAACAGAGTGCTGCCCCCCTGACATCTCAGATGCTCAGGTAAGAGCCGTCCTCTCCAAAGCAAAAAACACAGCATCAATGGGACCAGAAGGCGTCCCGGGCTGCGTCCTACATGAACTCCATGAAGAGCTAAACCCAAACATAAAACTACTGTTCAATCTTAGCCTTACTACAGGATATGTACCCAAAGAGTGGCATACAGCAACAGTGGTCCCTCTCCACAAAGGTGGTGCCTCAACGCATCCTGGAAACTATCGCCCCATAAGCCTGACTAGCTTGGTCTGCAAAGCTATTGAAAGGATCATCATGGACCTCATAAATAAAGATATTGGGGACCTACAGACACTGGATCCTACCCAGTTTGGCTTTGTTAAGGGCAGATCCTGCCTCTTAAACCTGGTCGATTTCTTTGAAACAGTCACCAAGGCCATTGACGAGGGGAAGGTGGTCCACACAGCCTACCTGGACCTCGCAAAAGCCTTCGATACAATGCCCCACTCGGGCATTATAGATAAGCTCACCAGCTTAAATATAAACCCCTATGTCACTAGATGGGTTGCAAACTGGCTCAAGGACAGAACCCACATGCTTAGAATTGCTGGAGCCATTTCAGACACCAAACCAGTTACAAGTTGCATCCCACAAGGCTCAGTCCTGGGACCTCTCTTGTTCGGTATATATTTCTCGGTGGTACAGGCCAACACGGAAAGACTGTGGCTTACCAAGTTCACAGATGACTGCAAACTGGGCACCATAATCAACTCTCCAGCCGACACACGCATCCTCCAAAAGGGCCTCATAAAAACAGACAACTAGTGCCAGAGCCATGGCCTCAAGCTAAACGCCAAAAAGGGTATAGTCATCCCCTTTGGCAAAAACAAAGTGCCCACAAATTACCACATAGGTGGTACTCCATTAAGTACAGAAGACGTCATTAGGGACCTGGGGACCCAAGTTGATAGCAATCTCTCATTTGACAACCACGTGGCCAAAGTGGTTAGAAAAACATTTTATGTAGCCCACCTAATCATGAAGGGATTCACATCTAGATCAGGGGAGGTCATCGTGCCACTTTACTCATCCCTCATCAGGCCCATAATTGAGTACAATGCCCCTTTTGGGATGTACCTTACCAGACACCTGCAGCAACTGGAAAGACCCCAAAAGTACCTCACCAAGAGGATCAAAGGGCTCAAACAGATGCCATATGCTGCCCGGTTAAAGAAACTCCAGCTCTACTCAGTGGCATACTGCCTGCTCAGAGGCGATCTGTGCCTGGCGTATAAAGCCATGTCCAACCCGGAATTAATGGACATGCTGCACCTCAGAAAATCCAAATCCCATCGAGCTACGCGCTCGAGAGACTTGAACCTCAGCACTGAAATAAATAGGACATGCTGGAGGGACAGATTCATAACCCAGAGGCTCCCTTCACTCTGGAATAAAATCCCAGTCCAGGCTAGGCAGAGTCCCACATTGACTCTCTTCTATAGGAATCTTGATGAGTGGATGGGAGTTCATAGGTTTACCCCGGCTATCACTTCTGTGTCACTGTTAGACAGATGCACAGTATACTAACCTCAAAAAAAGGCATAGCAAAATTAATTTAAAATGGGTGGCGAAAGCCAAACACACTCTGGCTAGGCTTATAAATGTCCTAGGGCAGATAGCCTAGTATGAACCTATGAACCTATGAACTAGTATGTGTGTAAGCAGAGCTGTATCCAACACTAGGTGACATAGGCAGTTGCCAAGGCCCCATTGGCTAAGGGGACCCATTCCGGCCAGGAGGCTTTAACATATATAATAAAATAACAAAAGAAAAAAATACATGTTAACACCATGGTGGCAGAGTTATCTCCTTTAAGGAGAACTATGTGTGCATCACACGCATGCACGCTAATGTGGTTGTAAACCCATTCCACACTTGTGCGCAGAATTTAAACCAGATGTTCTGTTTATAGAGAAGGTAAGTGCATGTGTGTGTGTGTGTGTGTGTGTGTGTGTGTGTGTGTGTGTGTGTGTGTGTGTGTGTGTGTGTGTGCATGTGTATAATTTAATCTAGTGGCTCCATTTGTTTCTGTATGAGAGAGAAAGTGTTTGTATGTGTATGTATGTGTATATGTGTATGTAATTTAAACTAGCCATTATGTTCGTATGAAAGGTAATGTATGTATGTACTGCTGTATGAAAGAGAAGGTGTGTTTTTGTTTGTGTATTGCTGTGTGAGAGAGTAGGTGTGTGTATATGTGTGCATTGCTGTGTGAGAACAGAGAAAGTGTGTGTGTGTGTGTGTGTGTGTGTGTGAGTGTGTGTGTGTGCGTGTGTGTGTGGGTGTGGGTGTGTGTGTGTGTGTGTGTGCATGTGCGCGTGTGTGAGTGTGTATGTGAAAGAACAGAGAGATGGTAGGTGTGTGTGTGTGTGTGTGTGTGTGTGTGTGTGTGTGTGTGTGTGTGTGTGTGTGTGTGTGTGT
>NC_056736.1:202054639-202094639 GCF_019279795.1 Protopterus annectens | reverse complement strand
ATTACTCTTCTCTCCCTGCCCTCCCCCACTCTTTACCCACTACATAATCTAAATAGAATGTCATTGTTTAAACAAAGAAAAGAAGAAAAAGATAAAGAAAGAAAAAAAAATGTATCAAATTACTGACCTTATTTCTTCTTTTCAGAAAGAGAAACAAGTTGAATCACAACTTGCCATTAAATCTCCAGATATTTTGATTAGTTATGAAACAAAACATTTGCACACAGAGAATAACTTTGATTAAATCTTTTTCAAAATATTTGTTGCTTCTTGGAAATGCAGGAACTATATTTAAAAAGATTAATAATAAAATAAAATGATGAGAGAAAAAAAAACATAGTACAAATCATTTGTTTTTTAGTCTCTTCTTCTTCTCTGAAGTCTTCCACGAAGTTTCAGTTGCCAGTCTCTTTAACGAAGGACTAGCCCATTCCATTTCTTCTATTTTTTCCAAAATCTTATTTTTTTTGATAAACAGTAAAGCAGAGTCTAAGTCATCGAAAATTTTAGGACCATCAGGAAGGAAGATTTTAAGCTTGGCAGGAAACAGAAGGTATGTTTTAAACTGTGCTTTTTTAAGCTCCCTTATTAGTGGCAGAAAAATTTTTCTTTTAGCTATTACCATGGAAGAATAGTCATTGTCAAAACGCACAGTTGTCTCATTAATCTTAACAGGAGCTTTAGCCCAAGCAGATTTAAGAACCATCTCTTTATCAAAAGATGATAGAAATCTAACTATAACTGATCTAGGATAGTTTTTGTTAGAGTTAGTATTAGCTATAGATCTATGTGCTCTTTCAATACCAAAAGAGAATGCTTCTGGTAAATCTAAAGTTTTAGGGAGCCATGTTGTTAAAAAAGAAGTAATATTGTTACCTTCAATATTTTCTGGCAGTCCAAAAATCCTAATGTTATTGCGCCTAGATCTATTTTCCATGTCATCCAGCTTTATTTGTAAATGCGTATTTTGTTTCAGCAGAAACTCAATGTTGATTTCCTCTTCTTGTATTCTATTTTCCATGTCATTCACAGCTTCTTCTATGCCTGTCATCTGGATCTTCTGTTGTTGCAGGTCTATATGTAACAAGTCTATTTGTTTTGTAGTTTTTTTTCTATGAAGGTGTCTATTTTAGTATCCATTTTATCCATCTTAGCAGTAAGTTGCTGGATTATAATTATCAGAGACTGAAGTTCTTTCTTGATGCTGGAGTCTTGAGAATTTGTCTTACTGGAACTCATTTCAGACTGATAAATTGACAGGAAACTTTCCAAAGTGATTTCTGACAGGAATATTATTAAGATTTCCTTTCTTTTTTAGATATATTTCAAGAACTATATAAAGCAAACATATTTAGAAAGAAAATTACTTCAAAAATTAATTTTTTAAGTAATTAATTCCTGTCAGTGTAATGAAATTGGTGGAGCTGAAGAAATCTGCTGCTATCCTGTGTTCATCCTTGGCCATGCCCCCCCCCCCCCACTCGGCCTTCCTGAGAATACTGGAAAATACGAAGATCTCTCCAAACACCATTATATTGGGCGACTTCAACTACCCAAACATAGACTGGGAGAATTACTCTAGCTCCAACACCCTAGTTCAAAGGTTCCTAGAATTTATAAGCTCAAATGCTATGGAACAACTTGTTACCACGCCCACAAGAGGGGAAAACATACTGGACCTGATCATCACCAACATGGGGACACTATGCTCCAGACCAGAAGTGTATCCCTCACTGGTAAGATCAGACCATAAACTAATCTCACTGAATATTCACATCCCGACCCCACCCCCTGCCCAGAAAACTACAGTGAAAAACTTCTCTAAAGCAAATTTCACATGCCTCAAAACCGAGGCGAAATCCTTCAAAGCCCCCGGGCCTGTGGAAAATACAGCCCAGACCGCAGAATCCTTTATAAACGCATTCTAAGAATATACAATCCCAAATAAAACCAAGACCCAGTCCTCCAAAGGCAGACGTCCTGTCTGGTGGACCCCAGCCATAAACAAACTATACAATAGAAGGAGGAAGCTACTACATGATAGAGCAAAATCCCAAAAAGGAAGGCATCTCTGATCTGTATTAGCAAAAACTCGGGCACTCATAAAATCGTCTGAGGCCAGCTTCGAGAGAAAAATTGCACAGGACACTAAGGATAATCACAAGGCTTTCTTTAGTTATGTTAGGAACCTGGGTGGGAATTCCCAGATATGCTCAGAATTAGTCCAAAATGACAAAAAATACACCGAGCCCACAGACATTGCCAACATCCTAGCTGACAGGTTCAGTGCAAACTCCCTCCCCACCAAAAGTGCAAATATCTATCCCAACAGAGTGCTGCTCCCCTGACATCTCAGATGCTCAGGTAAGAGCCATCCTCTCCAAAGCAAAAAACAAAGCATCAATGGGACCAGATGGTGTCCCGGGCTGCATCCTACATGAACTCCAAGAAGAGCTAAACCCAAACATAAAACTACTGTTCAATCTTAGCCTTACTACAGGATATGTACCCAAACAGTGGTGTACAGCAACAGTGGTCCCTCTCCACAAAGGTGGTGCCTCAACGGATCCTGGAAACTATCGCCCCATAAGCCTGACTAGCTTGGTCTGCAAAGCTATGGAAAGGATCATCATGGACCTCATAAATAAAGATATTGGGGACCTACAGACACTGGATCCTACCCAGTTTGGCTTTGTTAAGGGCAGATCCTGCCTCTTAAACCTGGTTGATTTCTTTGAAACTGTCACCAAGGCCATTGACGAGGGGAAGGTGGTCCACACAGCCTACCTGGACCTCGCAAAAGCCTTCGATACAATGCCCCACTCGGGCATTATAGATAAGCTCACCAGCTTAAATATAAACCCCTATGTCACTAGATGGGTTGCAAACTGGCTCAAGGACAGAACTCGCATGGTTAGAATTGCTGGAGCCATGTCAAACTCCAAACCAGTTACAAGTGGCGTCCCACAAGGCTCAGTTCTGGGACTTCTCTTGTTCGGTATATATTTCTCGGCAGTACAGGCCAACACGGAAAGACTGTGGCTGACCAAGTTCACATATGACTGCAAACTGGGCACCACAATCAACTCTCCAGCTGACACAAGCATCCTCCAAAAGGGCCTCATAAAAACAGACAACTGGTGCCAGAGCCATGGCCTCAAGCTAAACGCCAAAAAGTGTATAGTCATCCCCTTTGGCAAAAATAAAGTGCCCACAAATTACTACATAGGTGGTAATCCATTAAGTACAGAAGAAGTCATTAGGGACCTGGGGACCCAAGTTGATAGCAATCTCTCATTTGACAACCACGTGGCCAAAGTGGTTAGAAAAACATTTTATGTAGCCCACCTAATCATGAAGGGATTCACATCTAGATCAGGGGAGGTCATCGTGCCTCTTTACTCATCCCTCATTAGGCCCATAATTGAGTACAATGCCCCTTTTGGGATGTACCTTACCAGACACCTGCAGCAACTGGAAAGACCCCAAAAGTACCTCACCAAGAGGATCAAAGGGCTCAAACAGATGCCATATGCTGCCCTGTTAAAGAAACTCCAGCTCTACTCAGTGGCATACCGCCTGCTCAGAGGCGATCAGTGCCTGACGTATAAAGCCATGTCCAACCCGGAATTAATGGACATGCTGCACCTCAGAAAATCCAAATCCCATCGAGCTACGCGCTCGAGAGACTTGAACCTCAGCACTGAAATAAATAGGACATGCTGGAGGGACAGATTCATAACCCAGAGGCTCCCTTCACTCTGGAATAAAATCCCAGTCCAGGCTAGGCAGAGTCCCACATTGACTCTCTTCAAGAGGAATCTTAATAAGTGGATGGGAGATCATAGGTTTACCACGGCTATCACTTCTGTGTCACTGTTAGACAGAGGCACAGTATACTAACCTCAAAAAAAGGCATAGCAAAATTAATTTAAAATGGGTGGCGAAAGCCAAACACACTCTGGCTAGGCTTATAAATGCCCTAGGGCAGATAGCCTAGTATGAACCTATGAACCTATGAACTAGTATGTGTGTAAGCAGAGCTGTATCCAACACTAGGTGACACAGGCAGTTGCCAAGGCCCCAGTGGCTAAGGGGACCCATTCCGGCCAGGAGGCTTCAACATATATAAAAAAATAACAAAAGAAAAAAATACATGTTAATACCATGGTGGCAGAGTTTTCTCCTTTAAGGAGAACTATGTGTGCATCACACGCATGCACGCCAATGTGGTTGTAAACCCATTCCGTACTTGTGCGCAGAATTTAAACCAGATGTTCTGTTTATAGAGAAGGTAAGTGCGTGTGTGTGTGTGTGTGTGTGTGTGTGTGTGTGTGTGTGTGTGTGTGTGTGTGTGTGTGTGTGTGTGTGTGTATGTGTGTGCATGTGTATAATTTAATCTAGTGGCTCCATTTGTTTCTGTATGAGAGAGAAAGTGTGTGTATGTGTTTGTATGTGTATGCGTGTATGTAATTTAAACTAGTCATTCTGTTCGTATGAGAGATAGTGTTTGTATGTACTGCTAATGAGAAACAGAAGGTGTGTTTGTGTGTGTATTGCTGTGTGAGAGAGTAGGTGTGTGTATATGTGTGTATTGCTGTGTGAGAACAGAGAAAGTGTGTGTGTGTGTGTGTGTGTGTGTGTGCGTGTGTGTGTGTGCGTGTGTGCGTGTGTGTGCGTGTGTGTGTGTGTGTGTGTGTGTGTGTGTGTGTGTGTGTGTGTGTGTGTGTGTGTGTGTGTATGTGTATGTATGTGTGAGTGTGTATGTGAAAGAACAGAGATGGTAGGTGTGCGTGTGTGTGTGTGTGTGTGTGTGTGTGTGTGTGTGTGTGTGTGTGTGTGTGTGTGTGTGTGTTTAACATACCTCTGAACTGTCCAGATTTAGCCTCATAGTTTTGGCCTGTGTCTCGTAAAATTTGTGGTTTTCTGGCAAATCATAAATGGGTGAAGTCACTTAATCATGATATATATATATATATATATATATATATATATATATATATATATATATATATATATGGGTCTACTTCATTTGCCCTAACTTCCAATTGACTGACACCCATTTGCCCGACCCCATTTGACTGAAATTTAATTTGACTGACACTTCATTTGCCCGACACTTCATTTGACCAACAAGTATTATTGGCAAGTAAATGGAATATGTCCCCTTCCCCACTGTAGTGTGACACTGGAGTTAGAATATATAGTTGGAGTGGGTGTGGGGGGTGAAGCCCCCCACTTACTTTTGTTTTACTAAACAAAATGAAAGCAAAACCAAAAAAATATAATATATATTCTAACTCCAGGGTCACACTACAGTGGGGAAGGGGACATATACCATTTACTTGCCAATAATACTTGTCAGTCAAATGAAGTGTCAGGCAAATGAAGTGTCGGTCAAATGAAATTTCAGTCATTTGATCTTGGGCAAATGGGTGTCAGTCATTCTCTATTGCATTATTAACAGCTTAGCGATTTCTTTTTAATGTAACATAGGCAATTAATTCTTCAAAGGTAGCAGGCACTGAATTTGTAGATGAAACACTGAAGTGTAAAGTTCCTTGCCAGTAGCAACCTCTTCATTAATTACAGATCTCTTTAATGTGAAATTATCTGGATGACTTTTACTTCTGCAGAGATTGTGTTTATTGACTGATAGTGGTGTATTGTAATGACAGAAGTATGAGTGGCTTTTTATGGTTAAAATGTTTTGAAATGGGCGGTTCTTTCATTATTGTGTCATACATCTAGTTCATGGCTTACTGGAAAAATGTTCAAACTACAAATTTTAAATACACTCTAACATGTGGTGCTGCATTATACAAGGAATATAATTTAATACTATCAAGGAGGTGAATCAACACATATCTGCATGCATGGCCCTACAAGTGTGTTCAAAGAGCCTATGATTTGAAAACAGCCCAAAGGTAAGCTTAATTCTCCACTGGCCAGATGCATTTTATTTCAATTTCAGTTTTAATGCCGTTTCAATGAATTTGAGTTTCAATGGTAGAGAAGTTCACTGCTCACGCTATGTCTGTTTCATTGTGAGACTGTATTATTTGTTAGCAAATGGCATATCATGTGTGCTATTTTATTTCAATGTCTGTAACCATTGTAGAAGTAAATAAGAAAATAGCATGTCCACTGACAGGTTTGAACAGTGTTTACAGTAATTGAGGAGAAACAGCCAAGTAATGGAACACTGGAATGGCTGGTGAGGGAGCTGCTGTGGGGGGGGGGGGGGGTATGGGGGATTGCTGCAGAAGTGGCCACTCAGGAGGGGTTTTAAGCTATTACCCAGCCTAGGGCCCCATTTGACCATGATCTGGCTCTTTGTGTAAGTACAAACATCTTTATATCTCTCAATATTACATTTTAACAAAACAATCAAGAAAAGGAAAGCAAATATAGAACACAATTTTAAAACACTGGATGAAGACAGCATCCTTTGTGCCTTTAGCATTCACTTATCTTGCCTATGTCTTAATCGTGTTTCTAATTTCCTACCCCCATCTGTTCACTATTGCAAGCACTTTAATATACAAAGCATGACAGATTAAGAGTTTCATAACAGAAAGATGGACAGAAATGTTCCATAAGCAAAGCTCTTTGTCTATCACTCTCCCTGTCTCTGTCTTTCTCTGTCTCTCCCCACTTCCATATCATCACTTTTTACCCTTGGATATTTATTAGCATGCTAGATATAATGTTCATCTCATGGAGTTTTGCCTCATGGGATTTTACAGCTGTCATTACTGTGATGGAGCCTGATGCCTACATTATCCATTCTTTCAATCTGTAGTCACTGTTTCTTAAATTGTGTGTTTTTTAAATTTGTGAAGTAGGACTTCCTATGTAGTGTGCTGAGATAATATATAGATCTGAAAACATATTTTTACATACTGTAAGGGGTTTTAATCCAGATGTCTGTCAAAGTTATGACTGTTTTGTGTTTAGCTATGGGTTATATATTTTATTAAACCTAGTATTATCCTGATTTTGTGTTAAACTGCTTACTTCAAATTGAGAGCACCTTACTGTTGGGAGCATAACAGTATAATGATGATGACAAACCCAACTGCAATACTTAAGAAAGATGGCTAGAAATGGCCTAAAGCAGAAACGTTTCCTATCACCCTCTATTTCTCTCTACCACCTGCTGTATTACCAGTCTGTGTCCTCAGCATTTGCACAATGCTATGACCAAGCAGCAGTAGTAACTGATGGTAAATGGCAGCTCATATTTTATGGCAAAATAATGTGCACTTTGCCCTAGACTGCACTACCACAGTTACTTCAGTGTGAACATGCTTACATCTGCAAAGCTACAATAAAATAGACTAATACTTCCAAAGTGTGATACAGTTACTCTTACATACCTATATGGCTGCTGGATGCACATACACCACAAGGGTTGTTACAACTGATTGAGGTCTGATGTTAATGGAAAAAGATATTAGTTCCTATGTGGTGAGCTGAGGTAATCCTTTGGTCTGTAATTTTTTTTATTTATTTTTTATGAGACTATTAACAGTTTGAATACAGAAGTGTGTCATACAATTATGACATGTTTGCCCATATTAAAAGTATGTGTGTAACTGTGTGTTACATATGTTATGAGCCCGCTGCTATCCTCCTTATGTCCTTGTTATATTTACATTCTCCTACCCTCTCTCAATCCGTATTGGAAACACTTTATTGTGCAGAGAAGTACCGCTAAAGTGTACAGGTTTTCAAAGGATGCACACCTTTCTGCATGTTAATTTGTTGTGTGATCATTACAACATATCTGAATCACTGAGGATTGAAGTCGCCAACTAATACCATACATTTTATTTTCAGACTTTATATAAGTCCCTAACGTTTGGCTTTTATCACCCATTATCTTTTGCCTTTGTGTGTACAGAGCATGTAAAAGAGCACAAAGATGTGCAGAAATGTACCATAAACAATTCTCTTAGTATGTCTTTATCCCTGTCTCCAAATGTCTCCCTCTTTCCACCCTTTCTGTTTCATCGGTCTTTCTCTTTGGTATTTACATGATTTCTGTCATTAAGCAGCACCTGCAACTTATAAGAAATGGAAGTGCACTCCATTACAATAGAAGTCAGCTGTCTCCTGCAGAGTGCATGGTTAATACTGCGCTTTCTAGATTGTATAACTCTATAAGTAGTTGGTTAAAATCCAACAATTATAAACGTGTGTGTGTGTGTGTGTGTGTGTGTGTGTGTGTGTGTGTGTGTGTGTGTGTGTGTGTGTGTGTGTGTGTTTATGGCAAAATCCTGTGCGTTATCACCTTCACATGCATTAATCTGATGGATGCCCTTCACTCTACAGTGCTTAGACTCACGGTGATATGTAAAGACAGGCTGATAGCACTATATGGAGACAGCTATTATCATTTTTCAACAGGCTGCAGAGTTGAATGCACACCATAGGGAATGTTCCAATTGTAAATAATATTATAAAGCATGCTATTCACTAACTTCCTTGTTTCATAGTGTCTCCATTGTCAGGTTTTCTAATTCACATGCGTGGTCCCTCATGTATTGCATACTCACCCAGCTTTTATGTGTAAACAAGCATAGTACGATTGGTAGATTTGGGCAATATTGCTGCTATTCACACATAAGGTAATAGGATCAATGATGTTTTATTGCCATCCATGTTCTGAATTATATTAATTATGTCACACATATTTGTTATAGATATATTTATATTATTACTGAATCACATCATATAAATACAGAGAATTACATAACAATTGCAATATGCCTCAAATACAAGTACAGTCACCAGATATGAGGTCTGTGTAGCTATACACCGATATCATCCATACAATGACTAAAGCAATGCAAGTGTCATGCCAAATATGAAAAAAAATCATGATACACTAACATTTAAGACAATGTGCCTGTTCCTCATTTGATATGAATCAGACCTATTTGTATGCCTGCACTTCTCATTTACACAAAAGCATGGAGCACCGCACACTACTGCTAAATCCTGCTCTAAGTTCAACCCATCAAAACACAATTACACATGCACTACTGCTTCGCCATGAATTGCATCAGCAGTGCACTTCGGAGAGAGATTTAAAAAAAAAATAATGTGAGTAGATTTCATAATTTCTGCATGCATTCATGGGCTGTGTTATTCAAGATATGTGGCTTTCAGTGTGCTGTTGACTGAACACATCATAGTGTAGAAATGTCTCTATAAACCAACACTCACACTGGGTAATGGTGTACAATGATGGGGAACCATTTCATCCAGAACTTATGAGTTTTAACAGTGGAGTGTCATATTTTGGACCTGCCAATTCATATTTCAAGTGCACAGGATCCAAGCACAATCACATACAATTAAAAATTATAACACAAATGACTAATGCTGGCACACAATCATCCCAAGATGAACAGTCATGAATGCTAAGCTGTCAGTGCGCTTTTTAACAAGTGTGACTTTCATCCAAACATACTACTGTGACCCTGGTTCATATTACTCACACTAACACAATGCAGGTGAATGGCAAGACAATATAATTTATAAGAGCATTATGTACAGATGTCCATTTCACACATTTAAAGTTGGACTTACCTGGTGCTTATGGTTAATACTGTATTCTCCAGATTGTGTGAGTAAATAGGTAGGTATTTGAATACAGCACTGACTGACATATGTGAGTGTGTGTGTTTGTGGGTTTGTCTGTACTTTTAGTTAGGATGTCATTGACCTGCATATTTGATATGTCCACCTCCATGCAGGATAATCATTTAAATTGGGATAGGACTCCCCTATTAATTTATCCCACTTTCAAGACAAATATTTCTGCAACACACTGATAAGGTCATTCTTCCAAAAATGCACTCTCTCACAATAGAAGTCAGACTTCTCCTGTGATGCTTGTACTTCATGCTGTGCTTTCTAGATTGTATAACTCTATAGGTAGTTAGTTGAAATCCCATAATGCTAAGCTGTGAGTGGTGTGTGTGTGTGTGTGTGTGTGTGTGTGTGTGTGTGTGTGTGTGTGTGTGTGTGTGTGTGTGTGTTAGTGTGTGTGTGTGTGTGTGTGTGTGTGTGTGTGTGTGTGTGTGTGTGTGTGTGTGTGTGTGTGTGTGTGTGTGTGTGTGTGTGTCTCAATTGCCTTGTATATATGTTTGAGTTCACCAACAGATGTGCTGTATCCACTTCAACTCAGGAGAAACATTTAAACTGGGAGAGGATTCTCCTATCACCTTATCCCACTTTTAACACATACATCTTCCCTGCATCACATTGATGGAGGTCATCCTTTCAAAAGTGCATTTTCTCTTAGTATAGAAGTCGGATGTCTCCTGTGATACATGTGTTTGATATTGTTCTCTGTAGGTTGTGTTACTAGACAGGTAGTTGGTTCAAATCTAGCATTGCGGAAATATTGTGACTGTGTGTTCTGCATGTACAATTGACTCTGGTACAACACATGGTATGTGAATTTCCAATCAGGAGACATATTTTTACTGGCAGAGGGGTACCATCTATATTTGTAGCATCCCCAGGCAAAACCCAGTTTTTGAAACATGCTAATTAGGTAACACTTTCAAAGTTGCACAATCTTACAACTGTAATGTGAATAATTACAGTGTGAGAGGCTTCACCCATCCTTTTTACCTCAAACTACTGGTTAGCACCACAATTATATGATGTAATGACTTCACTCAGGTATAGTCTCAGAGCTGTGTTAAGATAGTGTGGTGCATGTGTTTCATATACAGTTCATGAACCTGTGGATATACATAGGTGGCTTTTCAATTCCAGCAAAGCACAGCATTATGTCATTGTATGGATATGATGCAAAAGACATTGCAATCACATTACTGCTATCAATTTTTAAGTTGAACAAACAATTTTCAACATATATGTGGATTTCATGGCAGTGAAACAGGCATTCTGGGATTTTTATGCTGTGAGTGCTCAAGTGGAATATGCAGTTAGCCCTTTCTTACTTCACACCTTGATTGCTATTAGTTTTGACTAGCTCCATTATTATCTCCCATGTCAGACACAGTCAATACACAGCTCTGTAGAGTGTGCAGAATGTAATATATGTAAGGGGTTTAAATGTGATAATATCTGTTTATTAGATATCTGTGTCAGATAGAGGTTGTTTAGGCAAAGAAAGTAGTTATGGCACAGTCAAAGGGCCACATTTTTAAGGTCTCACACTCCAAGTTAGGGACTCATACCCATTACGATAGGATAGTGATGTAATCCCTTCAAGAGTGTTTTTCATGACATAACCAATATGCCTCTTTATGTCGCATCAGTGGTGATATATATCTCTCTGATGTCTGATGCCTGATGCCTGCTCACAGCCAAAAAAACTACTCCCCAGATATCTGAGCATGCAATAAAGAAGCGGTGTACTCTTGGCTAGCAAAGCACAAGGTTTTGTTGGATGGAACCTAGCCAGCAGGGACGGCAGCACTCAGCATGTAATGGGAGGGAGAATTGCATAGTCAGGCACAAAAAAAGTTCACTAATAGATCTTTTCTTAAAGATGTAACTTACTTGACAAAAATCACAAAGTGAAGGCATGGCTGCTCAATGCGGAACAGTGGAACAGTGGGCTTAATCGATCACAAATGCAGAGTGTTCCCCATGAATCAGAGCACTTGGCTGCTTAGGTTTGCCATTTGACGTTTTCTAGTAGCACTTATGGTTCAAGAGATATTGACATTTGTTTGAACTGTGAATAAATACCTTAATTTTATAAAGACTCAGGTCACACCCAGTGGGAGTTAAGTGTACAAGCTCAACAGGGCTTCACCAAAAGGAATGAGTTAATGTGTAGCACACTGCAGAATCATCAGTGGGCCTGTGTTATGAGACCTTCTTGAGCTTTCTTGTGTGTTTGGATTGTTTAGTTGATGCTATGGTAGCCTTTGTTGTGATTCTCTGTGAGCATGTTCAGGATAATGATGTAGTAACTGCACACCATTTAGCAAAGGAAACTGAATATTGTGATATATTTCTTGATGTTTCTTTTTCTTTGTCAGGACATAATTGAATTAGCCTCTGTAATTCTGGCTTTGCCAATGTCCACACAGTGGAGTTAGTGACTGTTTGGGCAAAGGATAACAACATTTGTCATGGGTCAGTGTACATTTGGGGTATGTGCAATTAAATCTAGAATGGATCACATTTTTTCTGTTTATATCCTGCTCAATGTGGCACCTAGGTGAATGTGTCATCTGTCCCTATATTTTGTTACATCCATTACACTGTGTACTTTTTCTCCATGCCTATTCCTAAATATTCTGTAACAGACTATCAGTTATGGGTGAATATGTGTTTGTATTTGACAATTTACTGTTAATTATCATGTAGTAGATAGTAGAGCTTTTCCTTGCCTATTCCTAAATATTCTGTATCATACTGTCAGTCATGTGTGAATATGTGTATGTATTTGACAATTTACTGTTAATTATCATGTACACTGAAAATGGACAAAATAAAATAAATAAAATAAATGTTAGTTCTACACCTGGGTGTGTTGTATGTTACTGCAATGTCATAAAGTTCTTAATATTATTTTTTAACAAGCTTCACTATAGGACTATATATCAATTAAAATATACTGCTTTTACATTTGTAGTTTAATATACTTGTTCTAGTCAGCATGTCTGGTGTTGCAATTACACCAGGAAAGACATACATCATATCATTGATTACAGTAACAAATGAATCAGAGTCACAAATAATTGTAGCCTGATATTTCCTACATTTGTCCTTTAGCTGGTGTATTAATGGGACACTGCTGGCATGGACTAGAATGGTAATATGTATATCAGATAATTTTTCTGTTTATATCCTGCTCAATGTGGCACCTAGGTGAATGTGTCATCTGTCCCTATATTTTGTTACATAAATACACAGCATGCAAAAACAGTGACTATCTACCATTCACACCATGAGTGTTTCTTAAAAGTTGTTTATTTTCATCCCTTAATACTATTTTTACAATGACTACACAAGTGTCAATGATTCTTCTAAACACTTTCATACTGGTACAGATGTGTACACTACCATACCAACTATTGGTATTTTTCCTACATACACATACGGCAATGTCAGCCTTATAATTCTTTAATCTGTATATGAGATCTAACATCAATCATGAGATATTATATATTACCCTTGAATACTCCCACAGTATATATACCAATGGCAGTTCACTTCAATACACCTGACACATGTGTAGTTAGGCATTCTCAATGTAATCATGTGAGTAACACAAATATTTCTGAGCATGCCACAGAAGATGTATAGTATTGATGGTATATTTAGGTTTTAAGTCTACAATTAAAATAATGTTTATCATTTATGTTAACATCCAACACACGCTTGTCTAATATATGTTTAAATATACTATAACCTTTCAAGTTACAAATTACAAGTGACAACAATGGCAAAGTGAAGTCCATTTCTGAAGTAAGCGAGACAACAGCTGTAGTGTTAATTTATTATTGTATATACCCAATGAACTGAAGAATACAGCATACTGTAAGTTGTAACAGATAACTTCCTGTATACACATCTGATATGCAATAACTGCAGTATAAGCAAATATCCACTAATGTATCTAATGTCCAAGGATGTCAGGAAGCATACATACTATGCACATTCCTGTACGAGCTATGTGAAGGGGGTAGTAACACAAAAGGAACTAGGGCCAAGAAGAAGCCATACCAGTTGTAAAAAAATGGACAAGTACTTTACAAAAAGAGGAAGAGTTGACATTGGCATATCAATTTACAGCTGATGATACATTTTAGTTCTGCAGCTGTTACATCCTGATCTCTGTTGGATACATACTTCTTAACTGTCCTTTTTATTCCCAGAAAACCACAAATTTAGTCTTCAAATAACAGGGTGCTATGAAACTCTGTCTAGCCCCTTTATGGATACCTTCCAAATAGCAAGAAAAATTACCTATTGGGCCTCTGAAATTACTATTTAACTGTAGCCTCCAAATAGGCTTCATGCCTCATAAATGGAGAAAGGCACCAGTCATCCCTCTGCACAAAGCTGGGCCATCTACAGACCCTGTAAACTATAGAACCATAAGTCATGGAAAGAATTATCATGGAGATGATCAATAGAGATATAGTAAACCTCCAGACACTGGACCCAACCAAGTTTGGTTTCGTCAAGAGCAGATCATGTCTACTAAACCTGGTGGTCTTCTTTGAGAAGGTCACCAAAGCAATGGATGAGGGCAAAATTGTTTACACAGCCTACCTTGGCCTGACCAAGGCATTTGGCACAATACCCCACATGGGCATTGTTGACAAACTCAAGAGGTTAGGTACAAACCTGTAAGTCACCCAGTGGATAACCAACTTGCTCACAGACAGGAACCAGGAAGTTAGAATTGGGAAGCCACCTCTAGAAAGAGGCCACTCACAAGTGGAGTCCCTCAGGGATCTGTCTTTTGACCACTCCTTTTTGGCATTTACTTCTCAGAAGTCAAGGCCAATGCCAGTGGTCTCTGGCTGACTAAATCTGCAGATGATTGTAAATTAGGAGCTGTCACTGAATCTCACACTGAAAAAAATGTTCTTCAGGAGGGCCTGACATAGACAAACAACTGGTGTCAGAGCCATGGACTATAACTAAATGCCAGGAAATGCATAACAGTATCCTTTGGGAAGTCATCCCTCCCTCCCTGATAACTATCCTATTGATAGCACACCCCTTAGAGTTGACGCAGTAGTCAGGGACTTAGAGACACACATAGATAGTAATCTAGTCTTTGATCATCATGTGTCTACAGTGGTGAGGAAATTATTCTATGTTGCGCGAATTATAAACAAAGATATGGCATCTAAGTCCAAGGAAGTCATTGTTCCACTGCATTTGTCATTCATCAGATCTATCATTGAGTACAATGCCCCCATTCGTATGTACCTAACCAGAAATATCCAACAGTGTCCACAGAGGTTCCTTACTAAAAGAATACAGGGCATAGGTAATATATCCTGCGCAGACCACCTCAGGGCCCTCTCCCTGTATTCTGTCTCTTATAGGCTTTTGAGGGGAGATCTATGCCTGGCATACAGGTCATTGTCAGACCCTACTCTGATGAACCTCCTGTATATCCACAAAACAAACAGTACCAGAATTACCCTTTCTAAAAATACCACGGATACTCAGAGCTGGATACCAAAGGTTTTAATGCAAAGCCAACGATGAAACAAATTCAGCAAGACAAATTGACCCAGGCTTTGTCCAACTGTAGTATAGGACTTCTTCAGAACTAACATTTTAAAAAAATCTCTCACCCCTTTTATCTACAACCCACACCAATTAATCAATTAAACAATTAACAACATTAAACATTTTTTTAAAAAGACACTAAACATTACACACACTATATTTAAATGCACTAATAAATTTCATAAAAATATCAAAACCATAACTACCATGTTAAATATATTATAAATATTTCCATTACTATATTGTGTAATATATTAAATATTTCATGTACATATTATCCTAAAATGTGGTTTAATTTTAAAATAGGGGCTACACTTATATTTTCATTTATACTGGGAAAACAGGCGGCATTCAAATTTAACTGCCATTCCAATTCAGCTATATCCAAATGAATGTCCAGTACTCGACCCTGTGCATTTGTAATAATTGTTTGTATGATACAAAATTTAAACCTTGCCTGTAATATAAATAGGACCTGCTGGAGAGATAGGTATGTATCCCAGAGACTACCCAATTGATGGAAAAGACTCTCCATCCATGTGAAGCAGAGTTCCTCTCTAACCCAATTCAAGTGTAACTTAGACAATTGGATGGGAAACCAGAAATCCACCCTTGGTTTGGCAACTATGTCTCTAATGCAAACAGGTAACTCATAAATAGTTCATCTCCCAGGCCCATGCTTACACTTATCAAGGGTATCAGAACTTGTCAGAGATTTGGGATGTACGGCTAGATTTAAATAAGCCCTTGTGGTGGTTAGCCTAGTAACCACCTATGAACCTATAAATTATGTTTGCTTACAGTGCTATCCTATTGCAGCATTAGCCTACTCATGTGAGCGCATGGAAGCACAGGTTCAACAACAGATGTGACAGACACAACATCAATAGAGCTGCACTTGCGAATGATGCATGATTTTGAGATGGATAAATATAGAAGCATTATTTATGAAGCTAGAACAAGGAAGGAAAAGACATTTATAAAACACGTCCTGCCACTCAGCTTGAAACTTTGCTTCAAAAATGAACATGTATGTGCCTGTATTCGAAACAGAGCAGTTACAGAACCTGCCTGCAGTTAAGTCAGTCTGGTGGGCATTAATGGATGTAATTCTGCCTGACTTTAGTCTGCTGCCCATTGCAATGTTTGTGTACAGCAATGGTCATTATTCTGTCCTACTATAGGATGTATTTCAAGTTCATTGATTTTATATTGGTAAGCCTCATTTTATCATTTCTAGACACTTTAGAAGTGTTGGCACTTCTTTTAAAATGTGCAGAGCTCTTCTGCAACATTTGATTCACCTGACAGTACTGGACAGATACATTTTTATTACATATACATTGTCCTATATCTTTTATTTGTTTTTACCAGCATTTGTTTCATGTATTTTTTTTTTGGTGTCACAGTTAAAGGAAGATGTACCCTATGCCGCTGTGTCCATCTTTACTGAAAATGCTATTAACTTTCTTTTGTCTGTTTACACACAATGGTAATCTTTATGCATGAATAATCAGCACTTTCGCCTTCATTTCTCATTTGGTTTTCACTGGCTTTAATACCAATTGATTGGTCAAGGCAGTCATTTTTTTGTCTTTGTATGTATTGTACAATCAGTGTATTATAACAATGGATTTGCTGATGCCTACAACGTTTACTGGTTCACATTCCATTTATTGGAATATTTTCAGTTTGTTTTATCTGATCTTATATTAATAAACATTAATAGCATTTTCCTTGACCACCGTACTTAACTGGCACTGCTTAGACTGACATTTCAACTGTTTTTCTGCCATGTACATACCTAGTCTTGTTGCCAGTTTGTAGCTAGATTTTATTATAAACAACACCATAGATCTCATTTTTTAACAGTTCAGTTTATTTTGTTGTTATTATTGCTGTCACCTATAGGTAAACTGTTTGACAAAATGAATTTCACTACTTTCTCTTGTTTTGTCTTTTACTTATGTGTATGACAAGCATAATCTGTTCTGTCCTCTGTATTCACATTTGTGCTACAGTAGAGTCCCCTTGAAGGTTATAAAGACTGACAGAGAATGACAGCCCTTAGGAAATACACAGGACAGGTGAAGCATAGGCACTGATGTTTCAGAACTTAGAAAAAGGGGGCATTTAGGATTTTTGTTTTGCAGCAGAGTGAACATAACTAAAATTAGCATTTTAAACAAAATTTTCCATTCACTGCATGTGTTACCTGTATGACCCAGCGCTGACTACTTTAAAACAATATTGTTTTTGATGCCCTAAAACTAACACTGAGTGAAATGATGGGATTGGTCTTCCAGAGATGCTTGTGATTAATATTAAGGACTGTCATTTTATTTTTAAATAGTTGAAGCAAAAACATTCCCTGTGTATTGCAACTTGGTGTGCAGAGTTACTGTACAATGCTAAAGCCACTTGGGCTTTTATTTGCTTATTTGCTTTTTTTTTTTTTTTGGACCTTCTTTTTTTGTTCCCTTCACCACTGACGTAAGCAGCTGCAGCTTGTCTGAACTCATCAGCTAATGTCTTGTCTTCAGATTTCTCCTACTCTTCCTGGACTTTTAGATGGTGATACTTTGGGAAGTGGTGTGTGAAGTAAGATAAAAACAGGGAGTGAAATAGGAAAAATGAAAATCAGTGGTCAAGGAGTTTGGCTATATAGCTGGAAGAAAGTATTTTACATTTGGCCTGAAAAAAATTAGGAGGCTATTGAACTGGGAGCTTTTGCTGTAGCTAAAGAAAGGCAGGCAAGAGTGTGACACTATTCACTGCACAAATGTTTAGTCTTGATCTGAGAAGTATGTGCTCAGTTAAAAGTTATGCATGAGTCACCATATAGATATAATTCATCTGGGATAAAGTCTGCCATAATGTACATTATAAGGTACTTCTGGTTTTCTGCCCAGGACAGATGCACATTTGGACTACAATATCATTTTTTCTTTTGCTGTTTTATTAAATAAGTTCCTTGTACACATTTGCTGAGGGTGGAGTGGGGGGCAGTGCAACAGGTGTGTGGCTTGTACAGTAGTACTTAGGGATTGGAGGAGATTAACATGGTAATAGTGATGTGGCTGGGGGGGGGAGGGGCAGCAGTCCCGGAGCTGTGAGTACTACACCTCTGTTAATGTCCCCTTTATTATACTGTAGCTGTGTGTCCCCATCACATCCTTTGTCAGCATTCTTATTTTTATTTATGCACATGGAGCAATAAAACTGAACAAGATTACTTTATTACATCAACATAAACTATTTATGTCAATAATGCTTTTTTGTGCACTAATCACATTTATTATCCGAGCACACTTTCATCAATGAGCTTCCCCCCTTCCACATTACAGCCAAGTGTGCCTCCAAGCATTTCTGCGGTTCCCTCCTGCTGCACCTCCAAGTGTCAAATATTACTTCTTCATATTTGCAATAATAATTCCAAAACCATGCTACATACAAGGTATTATAATATTTTATCTTGACGCATGCATGATGGCAATCACAGCTGTATTGATATTTGACCTCTGTCAGTAAGTATTTGTTAGAACTGTCAGGTGATAACTTCATGTTTTGAAAGCTCAAGCCACACCCACTGGAAGTTAAATGTATGCACTCAAAAGAGATGTACTGGAAGGAATGAGTTAAGGTTGACCTTGCCTTGTATTATGCTGTCTGCATGTTACTATGTGCACCTGCAGGCTACATGTCTTGTTTATATTGTGTGCACAAGCCTCCGTGCACCTTCTTCATGGCCACTAAAACTTGTGCTAGCCATGAATAAGTTCTGCTGAACATGTAGGCTTACTTAGCAGCTTGCATATTCAGTGATCACTGCTGCTAATCATGCTAACATACACAGTGTAAATGATTGTTAATGAATCCACAGGTGTGCATCTCCAGGATCCACTATGATTAATCATATGCTGCTTAATCAGCACACAGTAAATTAATTCAAATAAATCTAAACCTTCAATGTATTGAATACCACAATTAACAAAACTCTAAATGTCTCATAACACTGATAAAATGAATATCTGGATGGATAAAGCCTCCTAAAATGCTTGATGTCAGGGCAAGCCCTCAAATCATCGATCGCTATGTTTTTTAACTCTAAGGTTACACATACTCAGAGAGAATAGAACAGAAAAGGTGAACAGTAAAACGTTCTCTCTCTTCTTTTAGTTCCACTAGCCAAAGGTGAAAGCACACCATCTGTGACACAATTAAATCTAACATACAGCAACTTCAACTAAAGAAATCCTCCAATCATTCTGCAGTCCTATTCTGACCAATATTTCACAGTACTGCAGCATTTTACTGTGAAACTCTTTACATGATAACAATGTTTCCAGCAGCCTTTGGATGCTGATTGAGTACGCACAGGGGAGATAGGGTTTTAAAGAGAAAATCCCAAGCTCCCTCATGCTTGAAGGTGTCACTTTTGTTCCATTAGACCATTGCCCCCAGGTACTGAGTGAGCTGTAGGGGACTGCACCTAGGTGTGAGTGCAGAAGAGCATCTGAAGGCATAAACCTTGTAACCAGAGGGCTAAAACATAAAATAAATAAATAAATAAATAAATGTTTGACAGGACTGATAGAGATTCAGATACATTTACATTGATTCTTTATAGCAAACCTCTGTGTGTATATTGTCTGGGCTCATTACTGGAATCTGAGGTTTTTAATTTTGTCTGTGGCAGCAGTTATCCTAACTGCAATTATAAAGACAATAAAATCCCAGTGGGCTCTTTGAATGACTCAAGAAGGTGCAAGGAACACAAGTTCACACCTGTTTTATTATTAGACCTTATTCACTCTGGTGAATTAATGGAAAAGAAAAACAGGAGAAATCATATGTTTATACCAAACCAATTATTGCAATCAAAAGAATAAATAGTTGAAGTTTATTACCTGACTAAACCAAATCACTTAACAGAAGCAAAGCAATATAAAGAAAAAAGCTGAGATTTATTGTGTATGCAGTCATGAGTACAGATAAACAGATTAAAACATTATTTTGAAAAGTTTGAATGATAATGTTTTAATTAGTATTCCATATAAATAATTACACTGATAAAAAGTAATTCATAATCATTGAGGAATCATAAAAGTATTTCTAAAAATTATTTGTAATATCTGTGTAGTCTTTCTGTTGTGAAGTCTGCACATTTTTTTTCTGTAGAGGGATGTCTAAGCAGTATCTAAGATAATAAACTGCAGGAAATGTAGTGTCCACTTTACTGTCACCTGTAGAAGCCTGACAACATAAAACAAAGATGCAATATTATGCCTATAAATACAGCTAATTTGAGCTGTGTGCTCTAAATAGGCTAGCAGGTGTAAAACACAGTGAATACTTTTAAAAAGAAGGTCACATAAAGTCAATTACTACTGGCATCTATGAAAGACAACCAGCAAGCAGGAAAAACAAGTTAGAAGCTGAGTGTAAATTGACAGCAGCACATAGCTGTCTTTGCATTGCTCTGGTGTTAACTGCTGTGCTCAAAGTAACTTTTAACAACCATCATGCTGTTTAAATGCTTTCATAAGTTCTCTGTTTTACACAAGTTACCAGTCCAAGAAAGGTATTGAAGAAAACTGTCACTATTGATTTGTAGCAATGAAGTAATTCTGCTTTCTTTCTCTCAGACGAAAGGAACAGTCAGGCCTGTTACAAAACATTTTCCTTTCAAGCATTCTAGCTCACTTCCTATGATTCTTCTTTATAAGTGTATATAAATATATATGTTTACTATCACACTCTTGAAACCTATATATTGAAAGAATAAATGCTGAAGATCACAATATTGAACTCCTGGGTTAGCTCTTTTGCAGGACTTGTGTTAGCACTTGTTTCTGGATCTGCACCTCTTTAGGACCCATTTTAGCTATTGTTCTGGTCTCAAGGTGGTAGTGGAATTTGGTGTTCAAGATTTTTTAGTATTTTGATATTATGGTCTTAGGAGTCTTGAAGGAGGACACATTGGCAAGTAGATCCAAACTACTAAAACTAATTTTTCAGCATGTCCTCAATCATTGTGCTGCATTATTATCTATTCAAACTCTATTCAAGAAGCAGATGCTTTACATGTAAAGACAAACTGATAAAAGTGCCGGTAACAGCAGTCCATGCTTGCAGGGAAAGACAATAGAAAGCGCATGCAGAGTTTAATGAAAATGAAAAAAATAAGAACGATGATATAGAATGTGTTTGGTAATTACCCCAGAAGATTTTTGCAAAGCGAACTGACACATAACTGGAAAAGAATACTGACAAATGTGAGGTGATACATGAAGCCAGTCAGATAAAATTAAGTTAAAAGCAGATGTCTTTTGCTGTGACAGTAATTCAGGACAATGAAGAAGGACTTCAGTGGGGCACTAAATGTTAATGAGAGTTGGATAAAGAAGGAATGAGGAAGAAGGGACTGAGCAGAAACATATGCAATGAAGGATTAGAAAAAATACATTGAAAAAATAAAACAAAAATATGCAAAAATAGCGCTAAGCACTGGAACAAAAACAAAACCCACACAGGAAGAAGGCAATAATGTTTAATGAAACTTCCTGGTACCTCAGCCCTTGGCCTTCAGGGGAATAAATTGTAGCAACATGCAGCTCTGCTTTTAAAACATTCTAATTGATTATCCAATTACATTAAATTGAATGTTTAATAAACAATTAACAAATCCACTTAAAAAACATTTAGACGCATTAAACACGTTCCCACAAAAATACTTTTCAATGATTCCCTCTTACTCTAAATATTGTAACATGAACAATTTACAACATACGTTCCAAATAAATTTACTCTATATTTTCCATTTTTCCAAACAATACAATATGATATTATAATGTAATGCACATAAAGAACATTTTGACCCTGACCCACACTTTTATCCTACAAAATTGTGTCCTGTGTGATATAATGAAATTCAGTGTAACATATAAAACAACACACTCATAATTTTACAGGACACAAATATTGACCTGTTGATTCAAACCCTTTGGCCACAAAGAGTCAAAATTAATAATAAACTTAGATTCCAGCTGAGATAGTTTATTCAAAAAATCTGTTCCCCCAGTGCAATTTGGTCTGGCCAAAACACTAAAAAATAAACTACTATCAGACCCCCCATGGCACTCATAAAAATGACTTGCCACTGGATTCTTCAATTTACCATTCCGAATGTCCCCAAGATGTTCCATTATGCACACCCTGGCCATCCTCTTGGTTTGGCCTATGTACCATCTAGTAGGTGTGCACCCACATCCAATAATATAAATTACCCCACATGACCTGCAATTGAAATTACCAATAGCCTTGTAGATCTGATTATTAATAATGGTCCCCTGTAAATGTCTGGCCTTGTGACATATCTTACATTTGCCACATGGATAACAACCCAAAAGGCCCCAACCTTTTGATTTTTCCCTGTTTAAAAGCTCCTTCAAATTCAAAAATCTGCTATAAGAAAAAGTAATCATATCTGCAAATATATTTGAAAGAGCTGGGTCCCCATGTACCAAAGGCAAGAATCTCTCCAAAATCTTCCTAAGTATATCTGAAAATGGGGAACATTTAGTTACAAAAAATAACCTATTATCCACTGCCATGTCAGCTGTTCCTTTCAATCCAGTAACCAGACTGCCCCTGCTTTCGCCCCACACACTATGCGCCCTCATCTCACTTCCACTAAACCTATGTTCAGCTTTATCCAAAACGTCAGCTTTATAACCCCTATCCAAAAGCTTCTCCCGTAGTTTAAGAAATTCATGATAAATATTAGATTTATCAGAAGTGTTATCATAAGCCCGCTTGTATTCTCCATAGGGAAGGGAAGCCATTAAATGTGGGGGTGCATGCTATCTGCCACTAAAACGTTGTTCATTGGAATTTTTTTCACAAATGGTTTATAGTGAACAAAAGTCCGTTCAAAAACAAAAGAATTCCAGATCTAAGAACTGCATAACATTTTTATCAGTTTTATAAGTGAACTGCAAACCAAATATGTTCTTATTTAATTCATCCATGAATCCCATAAAATCACCAATATCACCCTTGCAAATAAAAATCAAATAATCTATGTATCTCTATCTCTTATAGATGACCACATGTTGTACAAAATACTCTGTATTATAGACATTGTGATTTTCAAAATGGTTCATGAAAATAATAGCATATGCTGGAGCATATGATGCACCCATTGCCATAACCTCTTTCTGCACATAATATTGTTTATTAAACTTAAAACAATTATGAGTAAGAGAGAACTCCAACAACTGCAACAAATACGAAGACTGTGGGCCCTCTCCCATCATCTTGTTCACAGACCTGTTCCAGACCCCAAATGTTTTTAATGTTAGTATATAGGGATCTGACATCCACACTAGCCAAAAAAAAAGTTTTCATGCCATTTCATACCCCCACCAGGTGACATAATTCCTTACAATTTTTAATGTGGGACCAAATCCTAGACAAAAATCCCTTGAGATGATAATCTAAAAAAATGCCCATGTTCTGTGAGTATGACCCTTTATCTGAGACTATAGGTCTTCTGGGGGGGGGGGGGGTTATTTAGGCACTTGTGGATTTTAGGAATTGTAAAAAATATTGCATCCCAAGGATTTTTTACATATAACTTTTTCACATCATGATTGGAAAAGAAACTGAACCTCTCCCCTCTTTCCAAAAGTTCCAACAGCAACTGGGATTAGAAGTTTCTCAACTCATAACATGGAATAATGTGAGCTATTTGGTGAATCACAAGGGAGAAAATAAGAGTGACAGAGAAGTGAAGTCAGGTAGGGGGAACTGCTGAAGGTCTCTCATGGCAATTTCAAAGACTACAGACTTTATTCATAATATCATAGTACAATACTAGGCTATTGATCCAAGGGACCTTTTTAAGCCTATCCTTGCTTCCCGGTAAAATTAGATAGGTTTTGGTTCCTCAGGGTTTTGTGGAAGCATATATACTTTGGTATGGTTGTCCTATTACTTACAAGATTACTTTCTCTAATAGGTGCCAGACCAGAGGTATATTTATAGTTCCTTACCCACTGATCTAAGTTTCACTTGAATAACTGCAGGGGTTAACTCTGCTTCACATGGATAGGAAACTTATTCCAGGGAAAGAGCAGCCTCTGAGACATATAACTGTCCTTCCATCATGTCACATTTATGTTGAAGGCAAGGCGTAGGTCACTGGGTTTGGTGTTGCTGATGCTATTTGTTTTACAGATGTGTAATAGTTGTATTACAGTTGGATCAGAGAATGATTTGTAAGCCAGGCATTGATTGCCTCTCTGCAGCCTATAAGAGACTGAATATAGGAACAAGGCTTTGAGGTGGTCTGCATAGAATTTGTTTTCTACACCATGAAATCTTTTTGTGAAGAATCTCTGAGGAAGGTGTAGTTGTTATATATGCCTGGCCAGGTAAACAACAAAGGGGGAAAAATGCTATGCTGCACAAGCTAGGAAACATGTCAGGCAAGAATACTACCACTGAACCACCAATTATTTATTTAATGTAGGTGGGGTTGTCTAAAGACCTTTAGCACCCATGGCCTAGGTGAATGTACAGCAATACATTGGTTTTACAGTGAAAAATTGATTGCAGTACAATAATTGAAGGTGTAGTTATTTACAAATAGGTGCATTGATAATGTACCGCACGAGGTATAATTAAACAGATAAAGATTTTCAATAACTAACAAGTTAAAATATTAAAAATCTTATTTGCATCATGTGCACTTTTCATTTAGATGTTTGTTAGATTTAAGTTTGCTGGCTAAACATTATTGTGCTAAAGGTGTGGCACAGCCCAATGAAGCTCTTACTACAATGCAGGTAACCCAGGATTGATTTGTGTCTCAGCCAACCAGGGTACTAGCAGTGGAAGACAGGCATTTCTATTCTGAGAAGTGAGAATGGAGGGACTTCAGCAGCAGAGGCTAGGAAAATGAGTGCAATATGCTCTCTGACTGTCAGAATTGAGGCTAAATGTCAGGTCCTTGCCAAAGTGAGGAGCAGATCAGCAGGGTCTGTCCATTGCATATGCCACCCATAAGGCATTATCATAGCAAATGGTGGTGCTTCATAAAGGAAGGATGATACTCCAAGTACCAGTATGATGGGTCTTGAAACTCTTTGATCTCCTAACTGGCCATGATCTTTACTGGAGTAAGTCTGAGAACAATCAAGAAGCGGCACTTGAGTTCTCTGACAGTATGCTGCAGGAGATAAAACATAACAAAAAAATGAATAAATAAATATACACATATATATATATATATATATATATATATATATATATATATAAATATATATTTATATATAGAGAGAGTAGTAAAAGACCATTTAAGCCACACAATGCTTCTTATAGTGATCTAATTCACTGCCAAACAGGGTTGTATGCATTTGCATATATGAATCCAGACAAAATCTGTTATAACTCTCTCTATGAGATCTGGCTCATGTTCCATTCCACTGCTTTTGATGAATACAGTGTCACTAGTGAGTATACCATTTTGTAATTTGATGATGTTTGAGAAAAAGGCAGTTTTAGCTATTTATTTGTAAATCATCTATTTAGTAATAATCATGAATGAGTGTTTTTGTTACACTACAAATGGCAGTATGAAAGAAGTAGCATTCTCTGCTGCATCATGTTTTGAATAACCACATTTGTTTACCTAGTTTCAGAAGCATATATTCACCAGGACCAAGGCACAAATTTGAGAAATATGCATTTGTCATTCAGAAATGTGAAAACTAATCTGCAGATATGGTTTATTGGGTGCATATATTTTTATCGAGGAGTGTTTTCCTTGCTTTAAAAGTTAGTGTTCAGTTTTCCCTTGAAATCTATTTATTGTTTGCATATTTGCATGGTGAGCAAGTACTTCACATTTATACATGCATCCATATACACTACAACACTAAAAAGTTACACTAAATTGTAGCGGCATAGTGTAATTTATTAAAGGTTTCAGTGGACCTTTTCTTTCTTGTGGAAAATGAATAAATATTATCCAATATTATTCCATCTCTTATTAAAGGAAAATATATTGCTAGTAAATGGGAAGTAGGAAGTGAAGACAGCATAGGATGCATGTATTTGTCCTGGTCCCCTCCAATAAACACCACACAAATGTCATTTGACGACCTTTATTAAACTTCCATAAACATAATTTCTTTAACCAATATTTATTAATTACAACCAACACATATACAGTTAAATATAGCATCCATGTAACATTAACTAGGACCCCACTCATCCTGACCAGTAAGCAGCGTCCATACCCCCCACTTGGTTACTTATGAGGCAGCATACTACCATTCACTTCAATTACCATTTATTGAATTACACATCCGACCAAATAAGCAGCTTACCTCCACTCGCTTATTTACATATCCAGCAGCGTCCATCCACTTACTTTCCTTTCCCAGCTCATTGTATTAAACATCCAAGCACCAGGGGGGAAACATAAGAGAGCAAGCCTGCCTCTCTTCTCTGCCCTACCCAAACTGAATATAACACAATCCCCACTATTCCATTACAAAAGGGAAGGGAGGGTGGGTAGCAAGTTCATGCCAAAATGTGACTCCTTCCCCAGTTACCCTTGCCTAAACCCCTTAAGCCCCTCCCTACCCTTACCTTATTTCCTCCCGATCATCCATCATCCTATTAAACCCTTTCATCCCCCAACCCCCTTACTTTTAGCTACTATAAACTATCTAACCCCACCTGAATATGTCCCTTGACAAATTGGTTTGTTACCAAACCTCATTTGTTGTCATTCCAAGTACTTCTGATATGGAGCTCCTCTTGAAAATGATTTCTGGGATTCTGAGACAAAAATTCAAGATGTACAGTGGAAAGATTAAAGGATGCCATAGAGTAACATGGCCTGCAGCTGTTTAGATATGAATCAGGCTTCACAGAAAGCAAGCAGTTAATGATATGACATACATATGAAATTAGAATAGACATGTTTTATAGACAAGAGGCATTAAGCAGGCTCAGTGCAGAAGTTGTGCTGTCAAAGTGCATGCTTCCTAAGTGGTTGACATCCCAGGAAGAGTGCATGGCTGGTTGGAATGCACTCAGCTGTGCAACAAGGCACCTGATTGCTGTCACATGTACAGTGACACATAGGCCAAGGAGAGCCAGCACAACAAAATGCCAATGTTCATCTTCTAAATCAATATGAAATGGAAGTATATGAAGTGAGAAAAAGGGAAGAGCAAGCATAGTCAAACATTCATTGGATACTGTAAGGGATAACTTTAGGGGGTGAAGGGAGCATTTTTTTATGGGAAAGACTTCTATTTTTTTAAATAAGAAGAGAATGGTAGTTGGAAAATGTAATTAGGGATGGTAGTGGGAGGGGCAATGGCAGGAGGGAAGGCAAAATAGGGGCACAAACACACATAAATTACAGAAAGACATAAACAAGTGTGGACCTGATAGAAATGATGGGGGTCATCAGTGACACATACTGACATAGGGTAGACACTTGGTAATGTGGAGGGCAGCATGACAAACATGGTGTTAAGACTGAATTACAAGGAGGGGGAGTATATAGATGGGATATAGGGCAGGGTATGTAGCAAATGCCACACTCTTACAGAGGCTAATCCAAAGAGAAATCAATCACCATTGCAGCTCACAATATGTGCAGACCATTACTCAGACAATCCAATGGTTGGGGCCTGCTGGTCAAGTAACTCAACCAGACATGTAAGAATGGATGTCAGGATCATAAGGCTGGCATCCAGTGTATATTAGGTGTAGCATGACAATGCACTGTGTTGGGGAGCAGGGAGAACATTGTATTACAGAGCTTCAGTATGCTGACCACCAAAAAAGTACTAAACCAAAAAGTAAAAAAGTCACACAGACAAACCAATTAGTAAAAACTACAAGAAAAATCTAGCCAAGCTAGAGCATTCACTGTGTGATATCTTAAACCTCCTGCAATATGGACCCATGGGATATATGCAAAATGATCCCTTAAGGCGATCAGGTGTTTTACCTATATGACTTCTGAATGTCCATAACTTTTTTTTTCTTTTTCCTTTTTAAGTCTTTATGGACATATTCAAGCCAACACAGCCAAACATCATGAGCTGTGGATATGCACATTTTGGCCTTCTTATGAATGAACTGTTTGGCTATACTCTAGAAACACAAGGTCTTTATACACAACTCTGTCCATAAAGACACAAAATCATGCCATTATCTTTTGCCTGCCACTTAATTGTGTAATGATTATAAATAGTGAGTCCCTTACCTATCTAGTGCTGCACCTGCTAAGTCAGTGACTGTGGAAAATCCCCCAACAGGAAATGTTCATTCAGGTAAAATGTGAAAATCATATGAAAATCAGAGGAACTGCCTGGATTTTCACAATCACATCATAGAATGTTACAGTTGCAGGACTAGAAGCATTGCCTGTTGCTGGAGCTAACATCCTGTAGAGTAAGTGGGGGCTTGACAGCAGTATATCTGTAATCAATGGATCTCAGGATATCATGAAAATGGGCAATATTTTAGAATACCTGCATAATGCTATTTCTGCCCTCTGCAGTCCATGGAAATCATATCTGCTCCTCCAGCATAATGTCAAGGCACTAGTGTAGGATCTATTGTTTGCAGGCAGAGAACCCACTCCAGTTGCTCATTTGAGACAAGGTAGAAACTGAATCTTGTGGGTGAGGAGCTGACTATTTTGGTTATACATATGAGATACCAGTGAATTTTCGCCATGTGCAATGTGGCTAGAGGGATCAATAGGATACATGAGGCTATGTAACCCAATACTCTCAGAACCTTTTTTGCTGGGATTAATGATAGGCGATGTTTTACACTGGCAGAAAGTCCTTTGTAGATCTTAGTCCACTAAGGCCCCTAGAAAGACTACTTTTTTGAGCTGGGGTAAGATTTGAATTTTTCAAATCGAGATTGAGTCCTAGGTTGTAAAAATGCCCATGGTATGGCATGGGACAGAAAGAAGTTATTTTCTAGAATCTGCCTGGATCAGGCAGTCATCCACATAGGGGTAGATATGAATGTCTTATATCATGCTAAAGGTAATTACTGGGGCCAGGCACTTGGTGAATAATCTGAATATGGCAGGCAAGCTAAAGGGGAGAACAGGGCAATCAAGTGAGAGTGATTTCCACCAGCTTTGAAATGAAGATGCTTTCTGTGTGTCTTTGCAATGGGAATGCATAGATAAACATATTTTATATATATGTTGAGCAAGAATGCCTATGGTATTAAAATAGGCAGGAGCTTTCGCAGGGTTTGCAATCTGAACTTGGGAAAATGTAGAAACCTGTTTAATCTGGAAAGATATAAGATGGATCTCCATATTTCTTCTTTTCATGAGACTGGGAATAGTATGGAGTAATACTCTTTTCTCCATTCTAAAAAAGGGGCCATTTCTGTGGTGCTTTACTGCAGGTGAAGACATACTAGGGCAATAGCCACCTCTGCTTGGTTTGCTGGAAGAGAGGGAATGCCAACAGCTTTTGACCAAGAGATGAATGACAGTTTGTCATGCATTTTAGAATGCCTAGCATGCATTTGTCCTGGTAAACGTTCTTCATTAAAAGTGAAAGAAGGAAAATCTCCCGCTCCCATATCTGCAGAAGGGGTAATGAGGTTTAGGAGAGGTGAGAGTGGAGGGGTGTCATTAGATTTCTGGTGAAGAAAACAGGAAGGAGACTGTCTGAGTCATGGTTGCTTCCTGCTGGACCTCTGAATTTGGGATTCACAAGTCCTCAATGATGGTTCTGTTTGCATTCTTTTTTGCTGCCTTAGTGGTCTATCCCTTCTGACCCTCCTCCCTCTTTGCCTATGTTGAGAGAAAGGAAAGGACCAGGCTTAGTGGGATAATGTTTACTAAACCAGAGTGGATTAATCTCTAGAAAGTCCTTAACAGTCTGCATAGTTTTTGACTTCTACAACATTTTGAAAAAATAGCTTCAGCTTTGGGGTAAAGCAAAAGATTTTTGTCCAGATATGCATCTATAATTTCAGATATAACCTGGTCTGGAATGGGCTGCTCCCTTAATCAAGCATGTCTCCGGCTTACAGACCCTGACATGGATGCCCTAGTTGATGTTTCCAAAGTATCAAAACCACAGTGTAAAAAATACTTTGTAACTTGAGAAGCAGAGTTGCAGATTTCCAGTAATTCTTTGAAGAGAGCCCTGTTCTTCATCCCCTCCAGTTTTTCCTTCATGCATTCCAGAAATGTTTCCTGGTACTTAGCTATATGAAACTAGCAACTAAGAGATCTCATGGTTAGGGTGGAAAAGTATACACTTTGTTGCCAATCCTGCTGGACAGGAAAAGCAGGTGTTAACTTTTAGGGAACAGGGGTGAAAGTCTTGGCCAGGCTTATAAGGGCAATAGCCTAGTATCATCTTATGAACCTATGAACCTATAATCCTATTAAGGTTTCTTCAGTCCTTGTCACTAGGCAAAGAGTTTCTACAACTTCTGCCTTTAGCGTCCCTTAAGACCCTGAATCACTGCTTCAGGGTCAGTTATAGGATTTCTAAATAGGTATTTGTGCATCACGAAACCTATAGCAACCAATAGTTTTGTAACAGCATGTGGTTATGGGATAGGCTGCAGGAAGAGTTCAAAATGATGTCACTCATAACTTCTAATACTGGAGGAATGGCCAAAGGCTTATGCTCAGACAGCATCAAATATTCTCTCACCCTCTTTGTAAACTGAGGGTAGTCATGAGCTTCCCAGTGGGGAAAAACTCCCTCATTTTATGGAGTGTTTCCTCAAAGGTTTAATCTGTGGGAGGTGAAGCTGAGACTAAGTTATCTTAAGACTCAGAGTCAGAAAAATACTCAGTAGAAATATGGTCTTCATATAGCAACTCAAACTCTTTTGAGTCAAACAAATCAGAGGATTCCTGGATAGGGGGACCCTATTTCTTTTCCCAGAAACAGATTCTGAGGTAGCAGGAACTCTAATAGGACTGTGTTGTATGGAAGCCACAAATTGGTTGTGGTCCACAGCCAATCTTAGTAGGTCCGGCTGCTAAGCCTGTTGGGTTTGGGATGGTCTAGGCTGAGTCAAACTCGAAAAAATCCTTTTCAGTCTGGGATTAAACTTGGGCATGGATGTAACATTGGAAGAACTGGGACCAGAATGCAGGTGGCATGCAGTGGCCTGCACACAGTTGACTGATGATACCTTGGTAAGCTTACATATTCTGCCCACCCTATCTAAATACATTACTTGGGAGTTGAAAACCAAGGCCTGCATTGTAACCTTGGACCTAACTAAAAACACATATCCTTCAGCTCATGCAGACATGGAGGGGGCTGCGGGCACATCAGACTCCAAAGTGTACTTGTTAAAGGCATCTAACACAAACTCAGTCATTGGAAGGGACTAAAAAAGTGTTTACACTCCTTCAAGAATCATGAGTCTGGGTGGACTGGCTGTTGGCAAAGCCATGTCACCTGCCACCCTCGAATGTTTTAAACACTTCTCCCTACACTTGCAGATGGTGTCAAATTCAAAAGAACCAGCAGATGTTGTAGTGTGTGAGGATCCCTGATGCCATCTTTTTTTTCTAAAAAACAGAGCTAAGTATTCTCCATGATGTTAGACAATACATTTATTAAAATGATCACAATGGGGACAGTTAGGTATGTTGTGCTCCAGGCCCAAGCAATACAAACAAACAAACAAACAAACAAAGCGTATGATAGTGCTGATGTGGCATCTGCTTTCAGTAATCAGGATAAGTATTAGCTCTAATATTCATCTAACAGCAGCAAATAAATTGACAATGCAAGGTTGTTCAATGGAGCACTTAACTTTGTTAACAACTGTGATGTGGACCGACCAATGCAGGCTACTGAAGTTGATGCTTCAAACTCTGATGACAAGAAAGAGTTGTTAGATGGTGTCCAATGACCCTAATATCCAAATGGCCTGAAGTCAAGTGCAAAGCATCCACCAGCCCAGGAGAAGAGCTGAAAGTATCTGAGGACCAGCCAAGGGCTACCTTGGTAAAAATAATCCACCTTGTTAACTATGCAACACTGATACATGATGAACATTAAAGGCTGTAAAATTCCTATCCTTTGCCCTTTAGGCTGATGAAGTTCCTATCTAAAATGATTAAAGCTACAGGCAGATCAGGGTCCACTGAAATGGGCAGTCTATGCATTCCCCTTTGATTCCACATATGATAGACACAGTTTAACAAGCTGATTTTTACCAGTTCATGAATAAAGGTATATCCCGTGCATAACACATAGATCATTCTTTCACATTTGGAACTTAAAAGTTTTCATTATAAAATCATAACTTGAGAAACGTTTGCTTAATAAATGTTAGAACACTGTCAGATATTACTTGTTTCGCATCAGATAAGCAGGGTATCTTCTTCAATCAGCACAAACTGTTTACTACAATTAAACTTCTAACCTTGTGTAATTTAGCACACCTTAAGTTGGCAGTTGGAATAAAGGATTAAAGCTCTGAGTTAATAACATGCCGCTTTCTATTCTCATGGACAGAGGATTTGATTATTTCCAACTCTATTTGCCTACTGTGTGACTGATCAAGTTGCCTAACCAACAGTGCTTCCATGTCACCCCATCCAATGGGTTTATATGGTAAACAAAAAAATAAATAAACAAACACAAAACAATATATGCAAAGCAATTTTAACAAACAGTGGGAGAAACAGCTCCAACATAAGATTTCCACTAATGAAGCTAATCCAAAGGGCACAAACGTGACAAGCTAAAAATAAAAAAATATAATTTAATTTCCTTCTTCAACACAATAAATATTATAAGTAGTACAGAAAACAAGTAATAACTTGGGGTAATGCAACATTAGATGATATGGCTTGATGGAAGACAAATAAAGCACAACCATCATACAGTTTCCTAATGTCTATCAAACATGTTTCTAATCTTACAGAGTCTGTCATACTGTCAATGTCATGAACAATAGGCAGGGCCATTCATTATTACATTTATGCCTTTTTGAATAAGCATTTGACCTGTGTGAGATGTGGTTCATAGATTTATATTAGACTAGTTGCCCGTTAGGGTAATTGGCTAGGCGTATAATGGTCCTATGTGAGAATCAAACCATATACCTTGTGCTCCTTAGCCATTATGCCAACCTCGCACCCCCACTAATAGCTAAAACAAGAAATAAAAATGGATAAAACACTTTTGGATAAAACAGGTCACCATCAGAGAGGTTTAGCAGAAACAAAAAATCAGCCTAAGGCATATATTAAGCTTTTCAGTACCACTATCAATGATTTGGTATATCCTAGAAAAAGAAAAAAAAAAAGACTCTCCCTATAATGACCAAATGGTTTCTTAACAACTCTAGGCATGGACACAGTCTTGATGGCTGTCAGCTGCAACTCACCAAAAGATAATAGTGAAAATTTTTGATTTCAGACCTTGCCACAATAGTGTCCATTCACCCTATTCCATACGAACTACAAATAACAGTGCTGTTGCAATTAGAAATACTTCAATAACAGCAAAGTTGTGCCAGTTCTTAATTGCATGCTCAAATACAGTTGTATTATTAAAGCCAAGTACAACAGTTTATTACTTATTTAGAAAATTCATTGATTGATATGAGGTGATGTAAGTTTTCTTTCATCTTGCCTGTTTGTTTTCATATTTTTTTTACTGTGTTACCTTCTGCTTTTTTCCTTGGTCATATATATATATATAAAGCAGTGATATTCCCTCTGCACAGGTTTCATTTGCTAAGGTATTTTTCAGTGTGTTGTATTGCATGGGTAATATAACTTACTCCTTTAATTTTACTGTGGTTTTCAACATCATAACATTGTTAGAATGTATGACCATCACAAGTAGGTTTATTATTTTATTTAAAAGACATATCCCCGGATTCACTAATCCTCTGTGTAAGACTTAATAAGTCTTACTCGGAGGCTGCAGTTGAATGGTTTGATGTCAGCGTGCCATGAATATTCATGAGGGCACGCTGACTCAACCTTAACTCTTACACGGACTGAGTAGGAAAGCAGGGGGCGTGTCCGACTGCCGAGCAGTCTAAATGTGCATGCCCCTGCAAGGTTATAAAAAGCAGAATGTCAACACACAAGAGCGAGTACGCTCAAATGTACTTGCATCCAACACCACACTCCCTGACACTGTAAACCCCCATCACACTTATATAAAGTAAATAATTATATATATTTTTTTAAATCCACGATATAGCTGCCCGTATTTGCGCGTGTGTGCGCGGGTGTGCCCATTGCTTAGCTGAGGTTAGCAATTCTGACATGGAAGAGCATAAGAAAGAATGTTTATGCAAATCACACCAAATTGCAATAGCGTAATGGTAGAGCGTATGCACAAAGAGAAGGCATTCATGGTTCGAGTCCCACTACTCCCCTTCTTATTTATGTTTTAAATCAGTATTTGAAATAATACCAGACATATATGATTAAAATTTTATTAAAAGCAGTGACATGGCCAATGTATCAGTGAACAAAATATATATTTTTAAAGGACCCAGATAGCCTGGTGTTAAGCAACATTTTACACAGCTAAACAGAGGTGCCCATAGTTTAATAGCACTTTATCCAGCTAAACAGACTTGCCCAGAGTTTAATAGTGCTTTACCCAGCTAAACAGAGTTGCCCATGGTGTAATAGCGCTTTACCCAGCACAATCAAGTTGCCCAAAGTTTAAAAGCGCTTTACCCAGCACAATGTGTTTGCGCGGACATGCGCGCCATGCCAACCAGAGCACCGTAGGGCACCGGGGAGCACCGTAGAGCTAAGTTGCTTAAATGCAGCCACACCCCCTAGCCTGTCTAGACAGTATTAAAATAAAAAAAAGACAAGGTTCGAACCCAGGACCCTTTGCATCATAATCAAAGTACAGAACCACTAAGCCATAACAACAAAGGGGAAGCAGCCACTATTAACATTCATAAACTTATGAATGGTAATTTAACCATTACTAAGCAGGTCTGCAGTCAGCCGAGAATTTTACAAAATGGCCAATCACAAAAAAGTGCAGGAAATGCAGCATATTTAAGCCCCATAGGCAGGAATACTCACCATAACTGATTGTAGCTCACATTTGCAGTCAGAATGGCAGGTGCAGGAGAGGGTTCACACTTCCGAGTGCAACGTTGGGGCATCAAGGATTCCAAATACATGGTTTAGCTCCTTGTCCACCGTCACGAGACAAGACTACTGCAGGGCCAGTTCCAAGGGACGGAGTACAAGGCAGAGGCTTGGAACTGGTTAGCTCGTGACCTCACCAGTGCCACAGGCATTCCCCAGACTGGTGAGCAGGTCTGTCACCACCATGCAGACCTGAAGAGATGAAAGCAGGACCGCCTGAACCAGTGGATACAGGAGGCCCGTGGGATGCAAAATGCCCCACAACTGAGTATGTAGCCATGGAATGCAGTATGTAAGATTTGTTAATGGAGTATGTATAATGGATAGGTATGTCTCAATATCCCTTCATTTACTTTACAGCTGCAGGTGACCATGCTGCGAATCAGCAAGCCTATGCTGATAGGCTGCTAAGGTTGCGCCACCAGGCAGGTTAGTGATTATTCTGCATGTATTGTTATATAAAATATGGGAAAGAGCATGAAAGAAAGTGTTGTAGTCCAATAAAACAGCCATAGAATTGCCTGAATACGTTCTCTGCATGTACTGTCAGATAAAAACGTCAGAGAGGCAGAAAAAGAGTGTAGTAACCCATTAAGTAAGGTAACATATGTCTGGAATAATATCCCTTCAGGCACTGTCATATAACATAAGTGAGTGAGCCTGAAAAAAGATTGTTCTAACCTATTAATAAAGGTATAATATGTCTTGAACATGTCTGCCATAAACACCGTTAAAACAAATAAAGGAGTGAGCCTGTGGAAAAGTGTACAATGTCATTAATAAAGGTCTAAAACCCAGAGTGTGTCTGTATCACAGAGTCTGAAATGTTGTTTTACCCTTGCATTATACAAACAGTACTGTTTGAAAATGTGCTGGCAACCCAGAGTTATGCAGTCCCATATAAAGTGGGTGATGGAAGTGCTAGTAGCTGTGAAACATATATACAGTCCACAATAGTCAGTTACTGGCTGACATGAATAAGTAAACCTGGCACACATGTAGCATGTAATTATTCACCAGAAATGTGAGTGTATGTTAAGAAATGCAAGGTTCTGTACAAATTGAAGTGAAAATGGCATGTGAAAACATCCCAGATATGTAGATAAAGAAATATAAATGCAAACAAGAAATATGTAAAAGTAACACCTGCATCCTGGACAGTTAGTATGTCAGATATGGGTCAGGCATATATTGAACTAGCCAAACCCATGACACAACCTAATGTATGGTGGCAAGTGTAATAATACAGGTAGAGGATATACAACTGCAGTCACTGGGAATGTAGTGTAGACTAAAAGCTCATTATAAGATGTTAACCGAGGTTTTTTCTACACCCTACCGTATGTGCATAAACCATGCAATTCCACACCTCAGTGGACATGTGTAACCTTAAATATTTGTTGGGACATATGTCCTATTGTTTTATAAATATTTGCATTGATGTTGATGCATGTGCCCTGTTCAAACACCAAGTTCATGGTGGCCTGTTGCTACCAAACATCCCTGCATGCTGTTGGAATATCCACTGTTGTTCAATATATGCATGTGTTATGCTTGCTGTTCAACTGTTGGAACCTTGGTGTGTTGGGTTAATGGGAATATTACTGCATGCTGTTACAACTAATCTGGAATGCTGTTGTTTATGTTGTAATTAAACACACCTAATCACAGATTGTATGGGAAGGCCGGTCCCAGCGGACCCACCTGTCCCTCCTCAGTTGGCGAGTGCATCTGGCACCAGCAGCTCCGGTGCCCAGCCCGGGCTCCCCTCCTCCGTTGGTTCTGTGTCACCTTCAGGTGGAAGCGCTGCAGGGGATGGCACTCATTCCCCTGTGCAAGCGTGGGCAGAGAAGGGCCACCCGTCACCCTTCTAAGGGTCCGAGCTGTGGTGCATAGGGAGATCCAGCGTTCAGTCGCTGATCCCCTACGCCAGCTTGAGGCGAGAGTGGCACATCTGTCAGGTGAGCCTGCCCGTCCTACTCAGCCCCCAGCACAGCCACCCTTGGGGCTGTGAAGGTGCAGTGGTGAATGCCCATGGGTGGGGATCTGTGGGCTCATGGGCTTGCGATTTCCAAACATCCTTCCCCGTCAATTGTGTTCACCCACCCCATGTGTCAAACTCCGCCCCTGTATGCATCTTGTTTGTCTTGTCTGTTTACCTCCCCAACCTACCTCCCCAAATGTAATTACTTCCTCTACCTCACATTCCACTCTCACCTAAAAAAAAAATAAATAAAAAAAAGGGCAATCAGTTCCCACAAAAAAATTATGCCCCATACATAGCTGCCCAATTTGCACACATGTCCACTGGACATGTAAATTGATAATTCTAATTGGCAGTACAACATATTTTGTTGTCCTCACCCCTCTCTCAGGGGTGGAAGGTTTCAAATTGCACACCAAATTTCATGCATGTGCACAGCTGTTGCTGGTAAAGAAATGGGCAGCTCTGGACCTTCCCTACACCCATCCTGCACATCCCGAGCTGGTTTCCCTACTGTCTTTCCCTCTTTGTGCCCCCTTTTTCACCACTTTCCTATCTCGCTATTTTCTTTTCTTTAAAATAAATTAGCACTGGGTTAGTGGGCGTAAGCACTTTTAAGCAGTAGTTAGCAGGGATGCGTGGGTGTGAGCTTGTGTGCGCTTAGCTCAGGATTGCTAAGCATCACGCAAACCCACGCAAACTCACTTACAACTGCTTAAAAGTGCCTTAGTCTCTCTGTATGGCAAGGCCCTTGTGCTGCTCAGCAGCAAAATAAAATACCCTTGTCAGTCTCAAACCCGGGACCTTGGACACAACAGTCTGCATGAAGTACCACTACCACACAGCAGATATACAATAACTCAGTGCTGAAAGCAATATATCATGCATTACCATGAGTGAATGTAAAGGGAAAATAGGAATGACATAACACAAATCTTGTTCTGTGGGCCTTAACCAGCAGGTGTTGTGGAATTGCATGACATGACTGTGAAAAGAGAATCAGCCATGCTAGCATGGAATAAGGTTACAGTAGCAGCTTACAAACCTCACACAGTATCAGAGCGGGATAAGCAGTGGCATATTTGCATAGGTCATAGGCCAGACCACCCAACAGTGACTGCTCTACAGTGATGACCCTGATTTGTAAACAAATGTTAGCTGTGCCCCTCTGACTCCCTGTGAAATGTACTAACAGTAGGCAGAAAAGTGTTGAATCTCACTTAATGACAAATGTCAATAAGTGAGAGTAGGCACCGCTTGCACATCAGAAAATGTGTAGTAATACATATGCTCTGAATCCCCCAAAGTCTGAACTGCAAAATGTCTGAACTATATCACAGGTGTAACCCAGTTATATGTAACTTTCCCTGAGGCTGTGCAAATATATACGTGAGAGTACCTGTGGCCTGGAAGTCAGAAACACACAGGCATATCAGCTTGTCTGCTGTTACACACTCTGCAAATAGCTGTAGAATGAATCCCACAAGCATGCCCTTATGTAGAAGTACAACACAGAAATATCAAAGGATGTAGCCAAGTACTGCTAGCAACCACCTGTGAAAATGCCATTGTTCAGGTGCTGAAAAGACTGCTGTGGTGCACAGTCAAAGAATACTAGGCTGACCTCTGTCTCCCATCTGGATATGTCCACAGGTGGGAGCTACTCAGACAGACTACAAGCCTTCATCGACTTACAAGTACACAGCAACTCTGCATGTTCAGTAAGATAAACATCACACAATAATACATAATGCACTCTGCAGTTCTGCACCCTTACCCAAAGTTACTATATACCCATGTAGTCAGGCACAACCAAGGGTGTAGGTAGACATACACAGTACAGAAATATGTCCAGTTGTCCTGAGCAGACTGTGCTAATGTCAACACAAACCACAAACTGTTCAGAAGTGAGTAATGTACTAATGACGGTATAGCAGTTCACAAACAGTGCATGTGCCTGATATTCATAATTGGTAGTACAACATACTTAGTTGTCATCACCCCTCTCTCAGGGGTGGAAGGTTTCAAATATCCCACCTAATGTATTGCATATGCATAGCTGTTGCTGGTAAAGAAATGGGCAACTATGGACCTTCTCCATACCCATCGTGTACATCCCAAGCTGGTTTCCCTACTGTCTCCCCCTGTTTGTACACCCTTTATCACCACATTCCTATCTCACCATTTACTATTCTGTCAAAGACATGAGCATGGGGGTTAGCGGGAGTGAACACTTGTAAACAGTAGTAAGCCGGTTTACACCAGTGTGCGCATGTGTGTGCTTAGCTTAGCATTGCTAAGATATGATAAGCTACGCCAAGCCTAGCTTAGTATTGCTAACATACAATGAGCTTAAGCTAAGCTTAGCTTAGTATTGCTACAATACAATAAGCTAAGCTAAGCGTCGCTTAGCATCGCTAAGTGTCACGCAAACCCACGCAAACCCGCTTACAACTGCTTAAAAGTGCCTTAGTCACTCTGTATGACATAGGTCTTATATAGCTCAGCAGCAAAATAAAATACCCTTCTCAGTCTCAAACCCC